>NC_092226.1:31355099-31655099 GCF_036320965.1 Panulirus ornatus | reverse complement strand
GTATCAAGTGCTTTTTATTATATATGAGTAGTGGATGAACAGAATAACTATGATAAAATAATGAATGCAAAGAGCACAGAAAATTTTAGAGGAGTATTACAGTGAAGAGGTTCAAGAGATGGAGCACCACGAGCGAAAAATTCCCTCCCCGCACACTACAAACAGGGTCTCACACACACACACATGCACACATACACACACACACACACTCCGCTGCCGTGGTTAGCACACCAACCTACCAATCTATTAGACCAGTGTTCAAGTCTTGGACAGTGCAACCGCTCATACTTAATTTAGCTTTTTTTTCTTGTATAAGACCAAGAAACCGGGCAACAGTATTGGAAATTATTCTCTCCCTAACGTACAACATGTAATCACACACACATTCACATACATACAAACATAGAAGTAATAACGTGATACACGTACACAAGATTAAGAGACGGCAACACGAGTGTAAAACTCTCCATAAAACACAAATGGTGATCACGCACCACCGTCAGTGTAAATGACTCGCTAGAAGATTAGATTCTTACCCGAACATGTTTGGCGATGATGCCAAGGTCATCAAGGATGTAAAGAAAAAAAAATCAGAGAAGAAATCAAACTGAAATAGGAGATACAGTCGCTGAAACCGCACATTTTTAAGCAGTTTCTTTGGTAACAAGATCTGAGAAATGGAATTCCAGCCAGAATATGTGATATTGTTAGAAGGTTCTATGAAATCTATAATGAGACCGTCAGTACGCGGCATTTGTGGCGGCAGAGAGAGAGAGAGAGAGGAGAGAGAGAGAGAGAAGGTTAAAAAAGAGAGATATATCGTTTAATAGCAAATGGAAAATCAAAAGAACATAGGGATGTACGATGGTGGAAAATACATGAAACATTATTAAGAACCAGTCAATAAATGAAATGTGCAAGAGAGACGAAAGAATATAACACGATAAACAGGGAACAATAAAGAAACTCTTTAAAAAATGTATAGTAGGGACAAGGTAGGCAAAAATCCATAACTATTACGTGAATTTATCAGAAATAACGTGTTAGTTACCTGAGGAGCAGCTAAACAACCTGAGGAATTCATAGGGCAGAGTTGGTAAAGACGAAGAAAAAAAAAAAAAATATATATATATAAAAGGAACTATTCGGCAAGCTGTCAACATCCTACTTTAGACAATCTATATGCCACTCAAGTTTTGGTCACCAACTTGAAGCACAAAGGACTAAGAGGAGAGCAAATAAGATGATACAACTCAGTGAGTTACAGGGAAAGGACGGAGGTCTTACATTTATCCACTCACTAAGTGTGAGTTGATCACAGCCTTTAAGTTTCTAAATCACTTTATGAGGCCGGCTGTGAACAGTTCTTTGGGAGAATGCAAGGAAGAACAAACAGAGGCCATGACAGAATTGCAGAAGAAACTTGCGAGAAAGTATCAAGTGTTTTTTTATTATATATGAGTAGTGGATGAACAGAATAACTATGATAAAATAATGAATGCAAAGAGCACAGAAAATTTTAGAGGAGTATTACAGTGAAGAGGTTCAAGAGATGGAGCACCACGAGCGAAAAATTCCCTCCCCGCACACTACAAACAGGGTCTCACACACACACACACATGCACACATACACACACACACAAACACACACACACACATTTCTCTCTCTCTCTCTATATATATATATAATATAATATATATATATATTTATAATATATATATATATAGTATATATATATATATTTAATATATATATATATACTATATATATATATAAATATATATATATATATATAAATATATATATATATATGGATAGATAGATGGACAGATAGATACAGATATACTTTCGTGTCCCAGGATACCCTTCAGAACACCCAGGAAGCTGACCACGTCCACTGGGAGGGCCCATGGGTGAAGAAGTGGGACAATATTGTGTTCATGTTAGTGCAAGGCGAGTGCAGGACAAGTAACAACCAAGTATACAGTTTCTTCAATACAGAATTTACATCTTGGACGTGAAGGGTCTTGTGATATGTTCAACTGGCGTTTTTAATAGAGATGGGATGTGTCCAAAACTCAGACGAAAAAGCATAACTAGTACATGCCTGGGGAGTGTAGTTTTAAAAGGATGTATGTATGCCTCGTGGAATGGTTCAAGACTGTGTTGAAGGAGCGATTGTTTAATGGTTCTTGAGTCACGTTTGTTGGGGCTGGGAGGGGGATCTAAAAGTATGAAGCACGGTTTTGTGTCTACTAAGGCGCTGTTGAGTATGATGTCGTTGAAGTAGGATGGATCTAATGCTTTTACAAAGACCTGAGCGACGAACACAGAAAAGTGAGACTGTAGCGAGAGTACATCTGTTTTCTTGTGCAGATGTTGAATGTTTACCGTTGCTAGGCAGCCAGTGATCGTTCTGAATCATTTGTTTTGAGTGGAGTGCAGATTTGTACTGTTTACTTTTGACGGTGTGGATGACCAGCGAGACTCCGGGGCTTGTTTACGGTAAAGCGGAGGATATGTTTACAGAGGATACCAAGGGATTCCTTTCATCTATCTGTAGCGGATACTAAGGAATTCTTCGTCTGAGGGATTCACTTCAGGCTGGTGCGCTGTGGTAGGGAATACCTCGGGTGAGGCAGGTGAACTGTGGTGAAAAATACCTCAGCCGAGGCAGGTGCACTGTGGTGGGGAACATATCAGCTGAGGCAGGTGCATTGTTGTTGGAGATACCTCAGCTGAGGCAAGTGGACTATGCCGGGGAATACCTCAGCTGTGGCGGGTGCAGTGTGGTGAGGGATACATCCACTGAGGCAGGTCCATAATGGCAGGCGAATTAAGACATGAACTGTTGCAGCAAACTGATCTGCAGGTCTGTTATAGCTATATCATGAAAGCTGTTGTACTGATGTCGTTAAATGTCTTGTTGCGCGCGCGCACACACACACACACACACACACACACACACACACACACACACACACACACACACACACACACACACACACACACACACACTCCGCTGCCGTGGTTAGCACACCAACCTACCAATCTATTAGACCAGTGTTCAAGTCTTGGACAGTGCAACCGGCTCATACTTAATTTAGCTTTTTTTTCTTGTATAAGACCAAGAAACCGGGCAACAGTATTGGAAATTATTCTCTCCCTAACGTACAACATGTAATCACACACACATTCACATACATACAAACATAGAAGTAATAACGTGATACACGTACACAAGATTAAGAGACGGGGCAACACGAGTGTAAAACTCTCCATAAAACACAAATGGTGATCACGCACCACCGTCAGTGTAAATGACTCGCTAGAAGATTAGATTCTTACCCGAACATGTTTGGCGATGATGCCAAGGTCATCAAGGATGTAAAGAAAAAAAAAATGAGTATTGCATCAACTTATCAGAGGACCCAGACAGACTTCAGAGTTAGTGTGTTACATGATTGATGAAGTTCAACCCGAGTGAATGTACTGAGGCTGGGTCACAGTGAGAGAAGGCCTTGATATGAATATCATGTATGATACACAGGAATATGTGGTATAGGAACCATAATCCACACCAGAACAGTAAAGACAAACTGTCTTGTATATATAAATATATATATATATATATATATATATATATATATATATATATATATATATATATATATATATATATATAAAAGGAACTATTCGGCAAGCTGTCAACATCCTACTTTAGACAATCTATATGCCACTCAAGTTTTGGTCACCATACTTGAAGCACAAAGGACTAAGAGGAGAGCAAATAAGATGATACAACTCAGTGAGTTACAGGGAAAGGACGGAGGTCTTACATTTATCCACTCACTAAGTGTGAGTTGATCACAGCCTTTAAGTTTCTATAATCAGCTTTATGAGGCCGGCTGTGAACAGTTCTTTGGGAGATGCAGGGAAGAACAAACAGAGGCCATGACAGAATTGCAGAAGAAACTTGCGAGAAAGTATCAAGTGCTTTTTATTATATATGAGTAGTGGATGAACAGAATAACTATGATAAAATAATGAATGCAAAGAGCACAGAAAATTTTAGAGGAGTATTACAGTGAAGAGGTTCAAGAGATGGAGCACCACGAGCGAAAAATTCCCTCCCCGCACACTACAAACAGGGTCTCACACACACACACACACACACACACACACACACACACACACGATACATCACAGAGACGGCCAGGAGCACACTAGTCCAAATTCTATTTCTCGAAATGAGGGACAGGAAGACCATAGCTCAACTATGGTTTAAACAAGATGAGGGAAAGAGATAACATAGGGGGTTTATAGAAGTAGTTTTTCGTCGAGGAATCATTTTAGTGTCGCAGATCAGGGCGTGAAGACGGAACACATGGATGCGACACTGATTTACTGAGAGCTGCAGGGTATTACCATTTGATTCATTGTACTATACAGCAATCATTGACAAAGAGACAAGAATGGAATCACTAGAATTAAGGGAAATGAAAAGTGTGAGGAGGAAAAAAACATTAAAGAGAAGAGTAATACTGAGCATGTAAAATCATTCCATATTGTAAATATGTAAATGAGCTGCCTGTCAACAGTGTCGGCCAGAATTAATTAATCTATATGTTTTATCAAATTTCATTGTTCACAGCTTATGAGTCTGGCTGTGAAAATATGAACGATTCTTTGTTTGAACAATGTTGGACTGAAGTTTTGTGAGTTTTTTCATGTTGAAGGCTCCAGTTACTTTTATAATGAAACTTAAAGTAGAAAGAATTGTTTCTATTAGACCATGAGAGATGAATGTAATTCAGCGATACGGTCGGATGAACTAGGCTAGTTTAACTCGGTCCTGCTGCTGGGTAAACTAGGCTAGTCTAACTGGATAATGCAGCAAAGCAAGGAGTTCTAGGATATATTTCAGCAATGCAGCTGGGCAGACTAGGTTAGTGTAACTCAAAAATGCAAGTGGTGCGCACGAGGCTACTTTAATCAAGGGATGCAGCTGAGTAGCTATGCACGTCTCAACTCAGTAATGAAGATGGGCAGACTAGGCTGGTTCAATACAGGGCTGCAGCTCATGTAAGGTAAGCTGTTCTACATCAATAATGGTCTGGGGCGTAACTAAGTTGGTTAACTCAAGCCTGCAACTGGGCTAAGAGAATGATCCTAACCACATTTTTGCCTCCTGATTTACCAGGAGAAAGCTGGGTGAAAAAAAAAATTTGATTTTAGTAGTGAAGAAGAAAATATCAAACAAGAATTGCAGGCCGAAAGATCTGGTACCTTAAAGGTAAAAAGAAACAAGTGAAAAGTTACGAGAAAGTGGATGAAGAAAAAAAAGAACCTGAAGAATATATGACTGATTAACTGACTGACTTTATTCAGGGACCCTAGTACATTATTATGGATATACACATGTGCAATACACCACAAGAGGTACATGTAGCTTCCACGAGGAAAACATACTAAAGTTTTACAAACTTATTTCCAGTAGGCACATGAAAGCTTTCAGCAAGTGAAGCAAGAAAACAGGAAACTGGTGAATATAATGTAAGAACGTGATCATATATTCAAACCCATCAAAAGAACTGAGAAATAGAATTGCATGAGGAAAGAGGGCACATGTTGTGGAAGGGGTCAGAGAGTGAATAAGAATAAAATCTGGGAGAGACTGAGAGAGAGATCAAAGAAAATGTCATTTTCGAAAGAGATCAGACACTGTTGAAGGAAATGGAGGACAGAGAACAAGAATTATTTACAATTATTTGCTGAGGAATCTTAATGAACCATAACAACACTTTAAAATAATGAAAGGACAGTCGGCGTGGCGCAGGAGGTAGCGGGACATGCACATTTGAGATGGTTTAGATTCTAATGATGAGGGTCTTTAACTGTAAAGAAACAGGATTGAGATTTTTAAAATCTCAGGGAGATAAAGACGACAACCTCCAGAGTGTGCAGGGAAAATTCTGTGTCATTATGTCACCGAACACAGTAAGACAGACGAATTGATAATACCATCAATGTACTATAACAGAGAAACAGAAAATATCAAATATACGACACACCGCTTGAACTTAGGTACGTTGTTGGTTTGGAGATTAAAGAAAAAAAAAATCAGATACGAAATCAAACTGAAATAGGAGATACAGTCGCTGAAACCGCACAGTTCTAAGCAGTTTCTTTGGTAACATGATCTGGGAAATGGAATTCCAGCCAGAATATGTGATATTGTTATGGAAGGTTCTATGAATTCCACAATGAGACAGTCAGTACGCGGCATTTGTGGCGGCAGAGAGAGAGAGAGAGAGAGAGAGAGAGAGAGAGAGAGAGAGAGAGAGAGAGAGAGAGAGAGAGAGAGAGAGAGAGAAGGTTAAAAAAGAGAGATATATCGTTTAATAGCAAATGGAAAATCAAAAGAACATAGGGATGTACGATGGTGGAAAATACATGAAACATTATTAAGAACCAGTCAGTAAATGAAATGTGCAAGAGAGACGAAAGAATATAACACGATAAACAGGGAACAATAAAGAAACTCTTTAGAAAAATGTATAGTAGGGACAAGGTAGGCAAAAATCCATAACTATTACGTGAATTTATCAGAAATAACGTGTTAGTTACCTGAGGAGCAGCTAAACAACCTGAGGAATTCATAGGGCAGAGTTGGTAAAGACGAAGAAAAAAAAAAAAAATCAAGAATCTGAGTGTTAAGCTCAAACATATATTCAGAGTTTAGAACACTGTGACGCAACACCAGTGAGAAGGAATTTGGAGGAGGATTTAACACTAAAATAGTTACACATAAGACAGGTAAGCTATCGAAGGGCCTTAATCAATTTAATGCACCAAATCCTGAAGAACTCTCTCCATATGTGCACAAAAGAAAGTGTGCAATATGTGACAAGTTGCTTGAGATGAGGGTCAAATGTTACTGGAAGAAGAGGTATTGACAAAAGAAAAAAAAAAAGTATCGTGCCTGTTTTTTAAGAGAGGGTGGTCAGGAAATTGTGCTGAATGGCACACCAGCACAGCACCTCTTACGAGTGTCGTCTGTAAATGGTTTAAAAAGATAATCAGACAATAATCTTGCAAAGGAGAAACTTTGCAAAAGAAGGATAAAGAAAATCATGTGTTAGGCCTACACGACAATGTCAGTTCAAGTACAGACAAAAAAAAAAAAGGATGGATAGATGGATCCTATGTTTTTGGACTTCCAGAAGGTAGCTGACACAGTCCAACACAGGAGGATGGTAAAGAAGTCTCTTTTTTTTTTTTCAGGCAAACACAAGGGGTAGACTCCTTCTGTGGATCGATAACTGAAGTGGTGACTGGGAAAAGACGACGCATGTCAAAGGTCAAAGGAGCCTTTTCTAAGTGAGATGGGGTTCCCATTGGCGTTCTTTAGGGTTCCATTCGGCTTTAGGACCGTTGCTGTTCCTAATGTATATAAGTGTGATAGGACTGGATGCACACATGGATATGTTTGCGGATGATGCTAAAGTCATGAGAGAAGTAAGGAATTCCTAGGACCGCAGTGACTCACAGAGGGATTAAAACAAGCTACAGAGTTGGTCTGATGCATGGTTCATGAAGTTCAGCCAGAACGAATGCAAAATCATGATGACGGAACATACAAGGGAGACCCGTCGAAATGGCCGAGGTGGTCGTTATGAATCTTCATGAGAGGAACTTGGGGTCGACAGAGAACCTACCCATAGATAGAGAACCTCGTCAGAACTGTCAAGGAGGGAAGTGTGACTGGTTGATATCACAGTTCCATGGATAAGGATCTTCCAATAAACTAACCATGACTTAGACTTAAAATCAGAATATGCATCTCAAGTCTGGTCACCTCGTATAAACAAAGATACAGTAGAGAAGGTCTAGAGGAGAGCAACAACAACAACAAAATTGGCACCCGAAATAGGAGATCTGAGTTACGAGTGACACAACAATTCTCCATCAGCGAAGAGACAAGAATAAGAGAATCTCGACAATGAACAACTTAAAACTTGAAAAACAAAGATCAAAAGTCATAGAAAGATATCAAGCAAGCAACTTGTTACAAGTCATATAAACAAGTACTTCTACAGCACTAAAGCGAGTATTGATGAATAGAACAAGCTAAAGTGACGAAAACGAATGACAAATGTGCAAAAGTTTTAAAAAGTTTCATGATAGCAGAGAAAGTTCAAGAGAAGGGGCCCCACGAGTGTACAACACCTTCTTCGTACAGTATAGATAGCCCATTTGAAATGAGGAATTACAATAGGGAACTTATACACGAGAAAATAAACACATGTAGTTATACCAACCAGGAATATTACTTATAACCTGACCGTTTCTCGCTGTCGTTAACGAACATAACAAGATACCCCAAACCATGTAAATCTGCATAACGAAAAACCCTGATATGTTAATTCCACTTCAAAATCCAGGTACGATCAAGGTGGGTTACATTCTTATACTGCGGTCAGATGCCTGTGTGACAATGTGTTCATATATCTTTCGTTTAAAGGTGACAGTAGAAAAAAATGATATAGATATATATCTTAAAGGTTAAGACCACCAGAAAAGGAGATAATAATATCATTAATCAAAAAAAATTTGATTTGGATATCAGGAATATTTCTCATATAGTTATCAACGTTTTATGTTTTCAAATTCAATTTTTGGTATACAGTTGCCCGATACTATCCTGGGCGAATTGTTGAAAATGACTCAAACGTACGTAGTTCTCTCTTCATTTCTCCGCTCTGACGTACTGACCTAAACAAACCTTCACTCACCTAAATATAACAAGTTCACTGTTGGTCTGAAGTCTGACGGAAATTGCTGCCTTGATCTCAGAGGTTTAAACCTCCGTGGAAGAAAATTGAGCACTTTGTGACATTTTCCAGTCTGTTGGCGTCTGTGGCCTCCCTTGATATTCATGCGGTGAGTATTCGTGGAATTCAAATATTACGAAGTATCAGTCACCCAAGGAGTGGGGTGGGGGGGGGTGTCTTAATATCACGAGATACAAAATGTTGTACTCGGGAGTGTAAATATCACGGGGGTAAAAAAAATTCTCCGATACCGGGATCAAATGATAATATTCATGAGCAGAAACTGTAGGGAGGAGGAGCAGAAACACAAAAACATGAGAGAGAGAGAGAGAGAGAGAGAGAGAGAGAGAGAGAGAGAGAGAGAGAGAGAGAGAGAGAGAGAGAGAGAGAGGATAAAGAAGGTGGACGAACAGAGGAATGTAAACTAGGGGAGCGTACAAGTCGCTCCATGTAGATGCTTACAGGAACACCCCATCATGACTTACTTCAATCTATGGATAGAAAATAGAATATTAGATTCAGTATCTTGAGGGCAAGCTACGAATGTCAATAAGGAAACGTTCAAATGTCAGAGAATGTATAGTTAGCGAGTGTAAAGGTTTTCCCTTTTATTCGCGAACTTTCCGTAGATGTACAGTTATATCGTGCCCCTCCTAGCCCCACGCCGGGCCTGGGAACCGGGAAGATCGGGGTCGGTCACGACTTCAACTTTCACTAACCCACCCACCAACCGACCGTCTTGATGCCGTCGTCTCCCTGCGTTCTAGCGGGAGCCGCCGCCGCCGCCTTTTTGCCGTTTTCGCTCTCGGAATCTTTACGGTTTCTTGCTCGGGGAAAGAAAAGATTAGTTCCACTCTTCCAGTCTTTTGTTGGACAGTTTTCTCCAGTGTGTCAATAATCGTGAGGCGTTTTGCGCTAATAATCACAAAGCTTCTGCCAACCTTTTGCGAAAGAGACTCCAGCCTTACGACACTTCGGCCCAATTTTCCCCGCTGATGCAATGGAGTTTCCAAAGGCTGGACTCGTTACCTTTTTAGCGCCACAACAGATCATTCATCGTAGTCTACAAGACCAAGCTAAAGCTGACAGCATCGTCTACATTTAATGTCCGACGAGGAATGTTGAGATAACCTTTTCTTTTTCAGGCTTCGAATTCGCTGGAAGCTAACGGAACAATGAGTGTGAGTCACACATATCAAGTTCAAGATAATCTTATTTATCTCCGTCTTCATACACACAGATTAAGATACTATACCGCATCCATATACACTCATACACTTAGCATGTATATAGAAAAATTAAACACATACACACACACACACACACACACACACTCACATCCTGCCCCTGACATCACACTAGGCCCTATCTTCCACTGGGTAGCAAGAGACATCAAACTTCGTGGTGTCATAATAGATGAATGTTTAAACCAGAAAAGTCGTGTCAGCACTACCACCAAATCTTCCTCATACCGTCTCTACCTTCTCCGCTAAATGAGATTCCCAAGCGTCCGGTCATTTGAGCTCAGGAATGTCCATACCATTTTCATTTTACTTAAGCCCACCTACGCCTCCCCATCCTGGTCCTCCTCCCTTAGAGCTACAAAGAGGGACCAGCTGAAGAGAGTGCATAAAAATCATCCTGGGTCTATCTTACACCACGTACCAAGAGGTCCTAATCTTGCCAAACCTGTCCATCCTCCCCGGCCAACATCGGCAGCTAACACGACCGTTTCTCAATAACCTGCTGACACATTCCCTCCCCTCGTCACACAGACCTCCTCCCCCTCGACACCCCATCCTACAAAATCGACTTGTTCCAATTAGAGTTCGTACAGTCAGATATAAGAACAATCTTATACCTACCACTGTGAACGTCATAAACAGTCCAAGAACAAGTGCTGAGCTAAACAAGTAAACAGCACAGTTTTCTCCAAGTTGATTTATGTGGTATGTCAGCTACTACATTATTGTAACTACTCATTACTTAATGTTCAACTAATTATCATGAAGTGCATACGGCTAATCATCGGGAAGTACATAAAACTGATTATCGTAAAGTGCATAATGTATAAACCACAGTATTTACTCTGTAAACCTTCCTGTATGTGTGCCACACTGATCATGTAGACGTACCTCACTCACGTGCTTGTCCAAAGTGTGGACATATCCAGCCCACCTTGATCTTAAGCTCTTACATGATTAGTTAACTATCGTGACCTCCCGCTTATGTAATACCTGTAATACCTCAACCGTGAATTTCAGTCAAAGGGCTGTCTGAATCCAGCAAAGCGTTCTTTTTTACTTATTCATTATTTTACACACACACACACACACACACACACACACACACACACATACATACATACATGCATACAAACACACACACACACACACACACACACACACATACATACATACATACACACACACACACACACACACATACATACATACATGCATACAAACACACACACACACACACACACATACATACATACATACACACACACACACACACACACACACACACACACACACACACACACACACACATACATACATACACACATACACACACACACACATACATACATACATACACACACACACACACACACACACACACACACACACACACACACACACACACACACACATACATACATACACACATACACACACACTTGGTGTGCGGTCGTCCCAGCTCAGCTTCTGATCTTTACGTCTTCATTCTGTACCCTGGACGGGGTCACGAGGTGAGCAGTGACCACCAGCGCCAGCGCCAGTCTACCAACACCACCACCACCACCACTATTACCACTAACACCACCACCACTATCATCGACACTACTAATACTTCTACCACCATCACCTCCACCACACAGTGACCGACAGTGCCAGGTGCCAGCTGACACCAGTGTGGGAGGCACAGGTCGCTCCACAGGCCTGGGGGTCCCCTACCGCCTCTCATGGTGCAGGGGAAAGGAGGGGGTGGGATGGGGTGGGGTGGGGGGACGTTAGTGTCCACCTAAGAAAAAAAAAGGGGGGGGACGTCGTGTGGCTTCCTGGGGAAGGGCGTATGTCTGGCCGCTGGCTGGGGGAGAGCGTGTAGCCGTGCAGGGGGGAAGGCGTGTTGCTTGTTGGAGAACATCTGGCTTGATAAGGAGTGGCGAGTAACTTACTCGGGGCGGGCGTTTAGCTTGCTGGGGAGGGCGAGCAACTTACTGGGGAAGGCGAGTAACGTGCTCGGGGAGGGCGAGTAGCTTGCAGTTGAGGGCGAGCAACTTGCTCGGGGAGGGCATGTAGCTCGCTGGGGAGGGGAGTAACTTGTTCGGGGAGGGCGTGTAGCTTGCAGGAGAGGGCGAGTAACTTGCTCGGGGAGGGTGTGTAATTTGCTGGGGAGAACACGTCTCTCGCTGGGCGAAAGCGTGTAGCTTGCCTGGGGAGGGTGACAACAATGTACTCCTCTAAACCTCACAAGAACCAAACAACTTCCACAACATCGTACATACCTTCCTATACATAAGTGCCTACTTAAAACTCACACAAGACTGAACAAGACTTAAGTGACGATTATTTGACTCGTTATTCTGCATCATGCATGTAAAGTAAGAACAACACGAAACCTTAAATATGGCCCCAGTCTCGGCAAGTTTATAACGACACTCGGACGTATTTCAAGGGACCAAAGTGTATTGTTCCTGTGTGCCGTACAGCCACGTGCTGCTGGTGATCAGGGTGAGTGAAGAATACATTATATCTGCATCTGCATACTACCCAGGGCAGGCAATATACCCGTGGTGGTGTGGGAGGATATGCCATTCTGAGCTCCCTCTTTAGCCTGTTGAGGTAAGTGAGAGTGGTTGGCCGGGGTCGTAATGACGGCTGGTCACGGACTCTGCACGGTACACAGACAGACAAAGACAAGAGGGCTAACACAACGAGATGGAGAGAGAGAGAGAGAGAGAGAGAGAGAGAGAGAGAGAGAGAGAGAGAGAGAGAGAGAGAGAGAGAGAGAGAGAGAGAGAGAGAGAGAGAATATATGAAATATCGCTTACTACAAAAGAAGCATCGACAAGGGAGGTAAATATCCCCAGTATATATATATATATATATATATATATATATATATATATATATATATATATATATATATATATATATATATATATATTGCAAGAGGTCAAAGTGGTGAGTGTTATGTAGTATTTGCTGATAACCTCGAGGAAAATGAAACACGATAAGTTCCCAAGTGCAATTTCGTGTAATGATCACATCGTCAGGAGAGACACAAGAATGAAATAGAAGACGTAGAAGTCAGTTGATATACAAGGGAGAGACGTAGCTAAAACGCCATTGGTAAACAAGCGTTACTGGATGGTGGTGTTCGGGTCTGGCATCATGCCTGTCATAAAACTTTTATGATGTGGACAGGAAAGGGAACTGTTTACAAATTTTGCCTGCGAGAAAGCTATCCAGCTTGTATAGACCTTCACTAACATCAATATTACAATTCTTTGTGTATTTAGTGATAAAAGATTCAATGATATATCTCGTGATAAAGGAGTTACATTTGATAATAACTGAATTGGCATCACTCCATTCAATACAATGGTCATAATTCTCAACATGATTAAAAAAGCACACACACACACACACACACACACACACACACACATATATATATATATATATATATATATATATATATATATATATATATATATATCCCTGGGGACAGGGGAGAAAGAATACTTCCCACGTATTCCCCGCGTGTCGTAGAAGGCGACTGAAAGGGGAGGGAGCGGGTGGCTGGAAATCCTCCCCTGTGTGTGTGTGTGTGTATTTATGAAATGAATCACCAGGGTTTGGATGACCATCATTGATTTTATTCGCTTACGTTTCCGGAATTACATGTACCATAATTACAGCCGATAACGAATGGATAATTTGCATGTAATATGGAAATTTTGAGTCTCTGTTCAAAACATAAAGTCTGAAATGTTTCTCGGCAAATATGTATCATAAAAGCCCAACGTGAAATCACTAACAGAAAAACAATAAAGTTAATATTAACTCAACTTTATGTAAAATACATTAAAACATAACATCATTTCAAAAGGGCAATATCTAATATTTTCTAGCTGAGAATAAAATTCTACATTTCATAATCAAATATCCTAGCGTTAAAACGCATATTTAAAAACAACTAGACAGCTCTACTCTAAACCTAATAAAACTTATCTAAAAACACAATAACTCTGTCGATACCTCACTGTTACTTACAGTGGACTTCATCCAGCAGGACAATAGAGGGACTCCAGTATTAACAGACCAGTGTTTGATGACCCACTGGCCAGCACACGAAGCACGATCCCCACATTGGTTGGTCATTGTCGTGAGCGTAACTCCTCATTGGTGTGGAGGGAGGTTTGGTAATTAGGTAGTTCGTTCGTACTGACTGCACAAGGTGTTTGTGAATACGCGTCCTTAGGCGACGCTTCGTCTTGCCAATATACAAAGAAGTACAGTTGCTGCACTTACACTGGTAAACAACTGACGACTACAACTCTGCAGGAATAACACCCTTGAACTTGAAAATGCCTGGATTGTATTTCTTCCTTTCAACACTAATTCTAACGTGTGGATAAAACTCACGTAATAAAACGGTTTGTATAACCGACCTTCCGACCTTCCCAGTGAACAAGACTGGAAAATATATTATAACCCTTAGTGCAGCTGATGGGTTTACTGAAGAACATAATAATTTGTTTAGTGGTTTTTACCATAACACACATTAATCAAGCTTAAAGGAAAACTACAACAAACAGATTCTTGTGTGCAGTAAAACCATCAACTGTACCATAAGGATGTAGCATGTTTTCCTGTCTTGTTCACTGGGGAGGTCGTTTATGCACATCGTAAGAAACTGACTGTTTCATCACGTGAGTATTATCCCCAAGGCAAGTGGTATTTATTGTAAGAAATAATATCCAGACATGTTTTAAGTTCAAGGATGTTATATATATATATATATATATATATATATATATATATATATATATATATATATATATATATATATATATACGTCGTGTATGTGTGGGAGGCTTACAGAAAATGAGGTTCTTGTTGGACTGTCTGTGGTCAGTGTGGCGGCTGCGGTGAGACCGTGGGGGCGAGTGTGGGCGAGATGTCTCACTTTCCCTGAGCTTCGCGTGCTGACTGACCTGCTGGTGCGAGGTGAGGTGACCTGTGTGGGTTGGGGGTGTAAGACTGCCTCTCCCAGTCTGACTGGGAAGAGTGGCATATATAGAGAGTAATGTACACTGACCAGTTTGTGACGAGATTTTTACATCTAGGCAGAGCTAGAGCGTATCGCTCACCACGTACCCTGCTGGGTTCACAATACTGTAGCCTGCTGTAGCCACACACATCGGACAGAATCTCTGAGTTCATTCGAACATGCTCTTCAGCCATTTGTCGAAGATTCTTTCGAAGATTTCGTTTCTCGCGCCCTTTAAGTTACCGATCTTGCTGCGTCACACACTGAACAATGTCTTCATCTATCTTGGCAGGTTTGGGTAGCCATGTCTCTTGCTTTATTGATATGCCCCGGGGAACACTGGCGGGTAGACCTAATTCCTTCGTTTCTTCCAGTCGGCGGCATTTCTGATAGAGGGATATTTTCGTAGACAAACATATATCTTTTATGTTAGCTGAGACAGCACGGGCAACTGAGGCCCTACTCAAGGCCTTCCCATTAACGCTATATATATATGTATATATATATATATATATATATATATATATATATATATATATATATATATATATATATATATATATATATATATATATATATATATATATATATATATATATATATATATATATATATATATATATATATATATATATATATATATATATATATATATATATATATATATATATATATATATATATATATATATATATATATATATATATATATATATATATATATATATATATTATATATATATATATATATGTATATATATACACACACCCTAGCCTGAGCCAGGTACCCATTCATCGACTAACCACTAGGGTTGGATGAACAGGTGGGTCGACTGTGGACCTACTGCCGCAACCAGGATTCGAACCTATGCGCTCGACTTTGAGCGACCCATGAATGCGTCAAGGTCAGGAACGCTAATCGTTGTACCATGACTGAATTACACTACGTGGTTCCCTCTCGAGTTCCTGATATCCTTCACGAGAGCTCACGTGATCCATCCCTGGGGATCACATATAAGAAGTGATTCTGAATTCTGTCCAACTCACCAGCTTCAGCTTGCGCAGCTGGTAGCAATACAACAAAACAATATTCAAGTGAGTTCTTCAAATACGAATCGAACATTATCATCTTTGCGTGTCTCGTAGAGAAGGTTTTTCTTATCACATCGACTGATAACTTCAATATTTATCTATTTTTTCTTTCTAAATGTGTGGTTAGGAAGGTTAAAATGACAGGGTTGCGCAGGGGAACGTACAGTTGAAAGACAAATGACGTGTGTACAAATGTATGATGGAGGCTGACGGAAGCGTGTGGATGACTTGCCGGACAGATAGATATTATTAGCAGTATATTATTTATGTACCCCCGGCAGACTGTGTGTGTGTGTGTGTGTGTGTGTGTGTGTGTGTGTGTGTGTGTGTGTGTGTAGCAGTGGTGTGCACTGGATGAGGATGGATATTGTGGAAAGTAGGCTAAGTTATAGTGTGTATGTTGATAGGTGGCTGTCTGCAGGCTATGGTGAATGGCTGTCTGTAGCTTGGGATGGATGGTCGTCTGTAGTAGTCTGTGTCTTAATCGTCTTCTCTCTCTCTCTCTCTCTCTCTCTCTCTCTCTCTCTCTCTCTCTCTCTCTCTCTCTCTCTCTCTCTCTCTCTCTCTCTCTCTCTCTCTCTCTCTAAAGCCTGTGAGTGTCGGCTGACCAGCTGCTGGTGCATGATGATGATGCCTGGGTCTATTAGATGTAGACTTCAATCTCAGCCTTCCTCCGGTGGAACCACTGGTCGTTCCACGTCAAGGTTAGGCTAAACATTTCTCCTTCCGTCGCGTCGAGAGAGAGAGAGAGAGAGAGAGAGAGAGAGAGAGAGAGAGAGAGAGAGAGAGAGAGAGAGAGAGAGAGAGAGAGAGAGAGTGATAAGTGTGCTTTGGCAGAAATAGAAAAAGCATCCATGAGGGTCACACCTGTGCCCCAATAACCCTCCAATGAACACCTGCAGCACATGCTACCAGGTCCTCATCAGCCTCAACGTGGCCCCCTGCCTCACACACCTCAGTCCTCTAGCCTCACACACCCCAGTCCCCTGCCTCACGCACTTTAGTCCCCTGCCTCACACACCTCTACCCCCTGCCTCACACACCCCAGTCCCCTGCCTCACACACCTCATATATCATATATAAGCAGCCAAGCGAGGAGTGCTCCTCCTCCCCGATGGATATGTGTGTGTGTGTGTGTGTGTGTGTGTGTGTGTGTGTGTGTGTGTGTGTGGATGTGTGGATGTAAGCAAGATGAGGAGAAGAGTTAGGCAGTATGGTTGAAGAAAGGAACCTGGATGTTCTGGCTCTGGGTGAAAAAAAGCTCAAGGGTAAAGGTGAAGAATGGTTTGAGTATGTCATGAGGTGGTGGCCAGACCAACGTAACAACGCTGGGAACGTAGTTATAAACAATGTTAACAAAAGCTCGTGTAGTCTGGTTGTGCGGGCAACAATGATGGCATCGTTATTCCACACACAAAGTTATCGATAATGTCATCAAAATTGTGACGATGTTGCGCCTCCGATCAAAACAATGCCGGTAACGTTATTGTGTACATTGTTGTCAGCAAAACTGACACGCATTCACGAACATATTGGCTACGTTATAATTGGCAACAGTGTTGGTAACATACAACTGTCCCCCGATGATAATGTTGGCAACATCAGTCAGCTTTGATCCAGACTGTTCGGTCAACGATGTTCCAACGTCGCTGCTGCGCTGGTATAAACATGCCTCATTCGACGCTGTTACAAACACTCTTGCTGGTAGCTACTGTCCGGAATGTTTACAGCAATGTTGCTAGCACTGTTCCTGGTGGAGTGGATGTGACTCTCAGCCAACACATGTTACAAACACTGTGACTGGTGTGGCTCCACTTTTAGTTGGTAAAGTCAAGGGATAGCGTGACGGGGAGGGTGAGAGTTAATGAAGGAGTTACCCTCACACTTCTGCTGAGGAGGAGTTGTGGGGATGTGTGAGAGTGTAACGAGGTGATCTCCACACCGATGTAGGTAAAAACGAAAATGAATTACGAAAAGCAGGTGATCATTAATGCTTATACACCTGGCCACGGAAAGGGTGATTAAAAGAGGCGTTTTAGGAAGAGATGCGTGAGTGTCAGTAGCGTTGGTGAGAGAGCCTGAGTGTTAGTGATGGTTGATTTTAAAAAAGTGAGTTATGTGGAAGATGGGGGTATAATTGAGGGGTAAAGGATATTCAGTGATGTGAATGGAAACTTAATTGTTTGTGGAGTTTTGAGCAGGAAAAGGACTGGGAGAAAACCTGGCTTAAAAAGAGGGACATTCGTGTGTGCACCTGGAGTGGGAAAGACGGTAAGCAGGCTGTACTAGATTACTGAGCGTGAACAACAAGACGCCATTCTTAGATGTCATGATGAACGGTAACACTTATGGCGACGTAACCTCCATTCACAAGACTCCCACACACCTCGGCCGATGTTTACATGCAGTTAGTTAATGTTCCCAACGCCACAAAACTGGAGTCATTCATGCTGTGTCACACCGAGCGTACAAGACTGCATCAAGCTGGCATATCTTCCACAAAGAAACACAGCGTATTAAGTAGACCTTTATTAACACCAGACACAAGAACTCCAACAAACAACTAAAAAAGTTCATTCAAAACAAGGTCACTGTGGGAGAGACTACAAGAAACACAACACATGAAATATATTACTGCAACCAGATGTCAACAGCGCACAAGACGGATGAAGGTGTACTACCAGACATCGTTTCCAGAAACATCAACCACACAACACCAGATGACAGACTTAAGCTCGTCATCTATTACAGAGACAAGAAAACAAGCAGCCTCATCATGAACAATCCGCTACACAACAAACAAGTCACATTACGAGAATCCGACGTAGTTTATGAACATAAATGTCAACAAGGAGAGTGTAAGCTCCTTACTAACATGACCTACGTACGTGGGAAGCACAACCTGTACACTACCCAGAAGACTCACCCAACACCTACAAGATGGCTCCAGCAAACTACATGTCACCAAGAACCACAACACTGCCCTCACACCAGAGACGAGTGTTAAATCTACAAGGATACTACGTCCTGAACAAGATGACTACACGTCGTCCAAGCAATAATTATGAACAACCACTCCAGCTACACGCTCCAGCATAGCGTTTCAACTTATAAGAGCGCAGCGCTACATGCACGTCCGCCTGCTGGTAGCCCCAGCCCCACCCAGCTACCTACAGTTATTCCCAGCTGTTCCACCGACATCTCCACACGCTCCTGAACATGATTTGATGGATTCAAATCGAAACGTTGAGACAACCCCAGTAGGTATCCCACACTACCTCCCACACCCACATGAAAAGAGATATTAGACAACTTAAAGAATTCAGAAAGACTTTGATAAAATGTTATCTGGTCACTTTAATATATATATATATATATATATATATATATATATATATATATATATATATATATATATATATATATCAACCGTGTTCAAATAAAAGAGAGTGATAATCTTGCGAGGCGTGTGCGGTCGGCCAGGCTGTGAATTAATTAGCAGGTACCGAAAGGTCACTTCGCCAGCCGCGGCCACACCTCGCTCGCCTCTTTACTTTAAGAAACTGGAAATCTAGAAGAACCTGTTGAGAAAAGCGGAGGAAGAAAAGAAAAATGGGAAGATATCCAGTGAAACCATACATCCATCATCAGGAACCGGATGATTACATGCAGTTGTAATTCAATTTCATTTTTGCGTCCCATTGTTTAGTTCTTGACCCTCCCACGCAGCGTGTGTTGGTGGGGGATGGTCAACGTGGTCAACTCCGCACGGACCAGCCCTCCTGTAGAAGCATCACTATATATGACCCGCCCTCCTGTCCACCAGCCGGCCGGAGCCATGCCTCTCAAGTTTTCATTCGTGTGTCGCTGTCACTTGCATCCTCTCTCTCTCTCTCTCTCTCTCTCTCTCTCTCTCTCTCTCTCTCTCTCTCTCTCTCTCTCTCTCTCTCTCTCTCTCTCTCTCTCTCATATTTAACCGCGGTCACGAAGTGCCTTTCCACGGCTTGCAATTACTTCCACCATCGTACATGATCCAACATCATACGATAATCTACCACAATCCTTAACGATTTACAAAGCTGTTTCTCCACCAGTGATTTACCAGGGTTAAGATATCTGAATGGGTCGCATTACATCGACGTCTCTTGCAGTAAACGACACTCCTGGTTCTACCTATATATATATATATATATATATATATATATATATATATATATATATATATATATATATATATATATATATATATATATATATATATAGGTTGGTAACGATGTATGTATGTATGTATGGTTCATGGTGAAGTGCCTGAGGATTGGCGGAATGCATGCATAGTGCCATTGTACAAAGGCAAAGGTAATAAAGGTGAGTGTTCAAATTACAGAGGTATAAGTTTGTTGAGTATTCCTGGAAAATTACATGGTAGAGTATCGATTAAGAGGGTAAATGCATGTACAGAGCATCAGATTGGGGAAAAAGTGGTAGAGGATGTGTGGATCAGGAGTTTGCTTTGAAGAATGAATGTGAGAAATACGTAGAAAACAGATGGATCTGTATGTAGCATCCATGGATCTGGAGAAGGCATATGACACAGTTGACAGAGATGCTCTGTGGAAGGTATTAAGAGTGTATGGTGTGGGACGTACGTTGCTAGAAGCAGTGAAAAGTCTTTATCAAGGATGTAAGGTATGTGTACAAGTAGGAAGAGAGGAAAGTGATTGGTTTTCAGTGAATGTCGGTTTGCGGCAGAGGAGCGTGATGTCTCCATGGTTGTTTAATTTGTTTATGGATGGGGTAGTTAGGGAGGTGAATGCAATAATTTTGGAGAGAGGGTCAAATATCCAGTCTGTTGTGGATGAGAGAGCTTGGGAAGAGAGTCAGTTGTTGTTCGCTGATGATACAGCGCTGGTGGCTGATTTGGGTGAGAAACTGCAAAAGTTGGTGACTGAGTTTGGTAAAGTGTGTGAAAGAAGAAAGCTGAGAGTAAATGTGAATAAGAGCAAGGTTGTTAGGTTCAGTAGGGTTGAGGGACAAGTTAGTTGGGATGTAAGTTTGAATGGAAAAAAAACACTGGAGGAAGTGAAGTGTTTTAGATATCTGGGAGTGGATTTGGCAGAGGATGGAACCATGGAAGCGGAAGTGAGTCACAGGGTGGGAGAGGGGGCGAAGGTTCTGGGAGCGTTGAAGAATGTGTGGAAGGCGAGAACGTTATCTCGAAGAGCGAAAATAGGTGTGTTTAAGGGAACAGTGGTACCAACAAATGTTATATAGTTGCGAGGCATGGGCTATGGATAGGGTTGTGCAGAGGAGGGTGGATGTGTTGGAAATGAGATGTTTGAGGGCAATATGGGGCGTAAAGTAAGGTGGTTTGATCGAGTAAGTATTGAAAGGGTAGGAGAGATGTGTGGTAATATAGTGTGATTGAGAGAACAGAAGAGGGTGTATTGAAATGGTTTGATCACATGGTGAGAATGAGTGGAGGGAACGAGGAGAGGTGGGAGACCAAATTGGAGGTGGAAGGATACAGTGAAAAAGATTTTGAGCGATCGGGGCCTGAACATACAGGAGGGTGAAATGCGTGCAAGGAATAGAGTGAATTGGAACGATGTGGTCTACCGGGGTCGACATGCTGTCAATGGGTTGAACCAGGGCATGTGAAGAGTCTGGGGCAAACCATAGAAAGTTTTGAGGGGCTTGGATGTGGAAAGGGAGCTGTGGTCTCATTGCATTACACATGACAGCTAGAGAATGAGTGTGAACGAATGTGGCCTTTGTTGTCTTTTCCTAACGCTACCTCGCGCGCGCGCGGAGGGAAGAGGGTGCCATTTCATGTATGGCGGGGTGGCGACAAGAATGGATGAAGGCAGCAAGTACGAATATGTACATGTGTATATATGTATGTGTCTGTGTATGTATATGTATGTATACGTTGAAATGTATAGGTATGTATATGGGCGTTCATGTATATGCATGTGTATGTAGGTAGGTTTGGCCATTCTTTCGTCTGTTTCCTTGGGCTACCTCGCTAACGAGGAAGACAGCGACTAAGCATAATGAATAATAAACGAATATATATATATATATATATATATATATATATATATATATATATATATATATATATATATTATATATATATATATATATATATATATATATATATGGTTGTTTAATTTGTTTATGGATGGGGTTGTTAGGGAGGTAAATGCAAGAGTTTTGGAAAGAGGGGCAAGTATGAAGTCTGTTGGGGATGAGAGAGCTTGGGAAGTGAGTCAGTTGTTGTTCGCTGATGATACAGCGCTGGTGGCTGATTCATGTGAGAAACTGCAGAAGCTGGTGACTGAGTTTGGTAAAGTGTGTGGAAGAAGAAAGTTAAGAGTAAATGTGAATAAGAGCAAGGTTATTAGGTACAGTAGGGTTGAGGGTCAAGTCAATTGGGAGGTGAGTTTGAATGGAGAAAAACTGGAGGAAGTGAAGTGTTTTAGATATCTGGGAGTGGATCTGGCAGCGGATGGAACCATGGAAGCGGAAGTGGATCATAGGGTGGGGGAGGGGGCGAAAATTCTGGGGGCCTTGAAGAATGTGTGGAAGTCGAGAACATTATCTCGGAAAGCAAAAATGGGTATGTTTGAAGGAATAGTGGTTCCAACAATGTTGTATGGTTGCGAGGCGTGGGCTATGGATAGAGTTGTGCGCAGGAGGATGGATGTGCTGGAAATGAGATGTTTGAGGACAATGTGTGGTGTGAGGTGGTTTGATCGAGTGAGTAACGTAAGGGTAAGAGAGATGTGTGGAAATAAAAAGAGCGTGGTTGAGAGAGCAGAAGAGGGTGTTTTGAAGTGGTTTGGGCACATGGAGAGAATGAGTGAGGAAAGATTGACCAAGAGGATATATGTGTCGGAGGTGGAGGGAACGAGGAGAAGAGGGAGACCAAATTGGAGGTGGAAAGATGGAGTGAAAAAGATTTTGTGTGATCGGGGCCTGAACATGCAGGAGGGTGAAAGGAGGGCAAGGAATAGAGTGAATTGGAGCGATGTGGTATACCGGGGTTGACGTGCTGTCAGTGGATTGAATCAAGGAATGTGAAGCGTCTGGGGTAAACCATGGAAAGCTGTGTAGGTATGTATATTTGCGTGTGTGGATGTATGTATATACATGTGTATGGGGGGGGGGGGGGTTGGGCCATTTCTTGCGTCTGTTTCCTTGCGCTACCTCGCAAACGCGGGAGACAGCGACAAAGTATAAAAAAAAAAAAAAAAAAAAAAAAATATATATATATACATATATATATATATATATATATATATATATATATATATATATATATATATATATATATATATGTATATATATATATATATATATATATATATATATATATATATATATATATATATATATATATATATATATATATATATATATATATATATATATCCTAGCCAAAGCCAGGCACCCATCTTGTCGACCAGCCTCTGGGGGAGGATGAACAAGTGAGTTTACTCACACCGACGGCCGCGACCACGAGTCGAACCTTTGCGGACTCGACCCTAGGCGGCCCATGAATGTGTCGCGGTCAGCCGTGCTAACCACTACACCACGGAGGTTGCTTAGAATACTAATGTCGTTTACTTAGAGCCATTAAGTTGGTATGCCTTCCTCCAATGCCTTATATGACGTGTGTGCTGACGAAGTCAATGTTACTCTTGGTGGTTATGTATAATGTTCTAGGCCTCATAGTATAAGCTAGGCTAATCGCACGGTGCTGGCACCAACCTATGTACATGCTGTCCCTCAACGGGTCAACAGGTGTCAAATGGCAGCTCCCAGCAGGTACCCACTCACAACAGATCAACAGGTGTCAAATGGCAGCTCCCAGCAGGTACCCACTCACAACAGATCAACAGGTGTCAAATGGCAGCTCCCAGTAGGTACGCCCTCACAACGGATCAAGAGGTGTCAAATATTTAGAGCTGAACACGATGTATTCATTGATGAAAGGATGAACAGCTGGGTTGCCTGTGGATCGTCTTCGGCGACCAGGATTCGAACCTATGCGGATACGACCCCAAGCGGCCCGTGAATGGGCCATGGTCAGCAACGCTAACAGCCACACCACGCTGGTCTGGATGTTTCCAAAATAGTGTGAGCGTGACTGCTGATCGCGACCCAGTTTTGTGAAAACCTTCTGTCTGGATCAGATAACCACCAGATGTGCAAGAGATTATTATGACGGTGAAATGGAGCGGTAGACGTGAAAGTTAAATGCCACAGGAAACATCATGATCAGGTAATTCTATGTTTTGTAATACTGGGAATCGAAATGTAGCTTTGTAGATTCATTCCGTTTCCCTACTGTATTCCTCTGTAGCCACATATGACTGCGTAATTTGTCTTGTGAAACATCTGACTGTTCTAAAATCAAACTTTACTTTTATCGAATATAAAGATTTATACGTTCCAAATATAACATATCAGGGTTAGCCTTCTGACTCTGGTATTGCTTGACAGGGCCTGGCAGGACAAGCTGTTCCTGTCCTCGCCATGTATGTACAACTGTGTGTGGAACACTATCAACTGCAATGTCACATCTGGTCCGTCATTACTTACTCCTTTACAGATGGCTAATCATCATTCGTACACACACGCCCCCATTTGTTTGTGCTACCTAGTAAAAAGGCTTACCCTAATCTGTACCCATCATGTCCCATCATACTCCCTCACACATAACTCAGAGGAACCTCAGCAGTCGTACATGACTCAAAGTATCCCATTAACATTCCCGTTGCTAAACGACGTCAACTTCCCCGCCGCCTCGCGTCAGGCATGCAACATAACTGGCCTGGCAGTGTCGGGTGTAGCAGCAACACCTGCCAATATCAACCCCCCCCCCCCCCCCCCCCCCCCCCCGTCTTTCTTCCCCACGGAGGAATTTCAGTCTTAGATATACGGTGATGAAACTGGAAGGTTATCGGGGCGGAGTCCTCAGACTATGACGACCGCGGGGAAATCGGGAGTGTTGGCAGCCCTCGGGTACTTTACTGGCGACACACGCCAGTAGCAGCACCTGCCGGCCGGGTCTGGCCAGGCAGCCGACACCTGCAGCCCAGCTCTTGCACAACGTGTCACCCAGGCTCGACTGGGGCTCCATGGAGGATGCAACAGGAAAAGGGATAAATGAAGTCTGGGTTAGGTCATGGAGGATACGCGACGGTGGTAAGGTCATGGGAGAATGGGTCAACACAAGGAGGGAAAATTATGGAAAAGAGTTCAGTGTAGATGTCATGGAATACGTTATAGTAAAAGTAAATATTAGGTGTCAGGAGGTTTGGAGGGGTCATGGAAAGGGCGCACGAACGGGGAGAATCAATGAGGTGGAAAGGTCAAAGGAGAAGGGTCAGGGGGAGAGGAGGACAGATGACAAGGGAAAGCGACGGCACGGGTCGGAGAAGCCATATGGCGGAGGGTATAATGGGTGATGGAGATCATGAGAGAGGAGGTTATGGCTCGTTATCATCAGTGTGGGTGAAAGCTGTCATATGGAGGCGATGGCACGTTTAAGAGACGTGGGTAGACGGTGATGGGGGACGAAGATGATTGGGAGATGCTGATGAAAGAAGAGACGACGTTGGAGAGTAAGATGGGGTAAGGGAGTAATTGGAAAAGTGTGTGGCAGGAGGACATCATAGAAAGCATTCTGGTGGGTGAGTGATTAAGGTGGAGTATGGGTATGGGGGATCCTGGAAAGTGTCGGGTACATAAAAGTATGGGGAAATGATCGATGTAGGTGATCATGGGGCAGTGTGCTAATATGCAGGAAATCATCGTGAAGTGGTAAAGGGTAAAAGAGATCAGTGAAGGAGTGATGGGTGAAGTGGATCATGAGCAGGTTGTGATAAGTAACAGAGATTATGGGGACTTCGTGATAGCTGGAGGATGTCACAGGGAGGGTGATGAATGAAGGTGAGCATGGGGAGGTAGTGATGGGTGTGGAACGATTCATGGGGAGGGTGATAAATGAAGGTTATCATGGGGAAGTAGGGAAGAGCGAAACAAATGGGGAAGGTGATCAACGAAGGCGATCATGGAAAGGTGGGGGGTGGGTGGGGGACAAATCATGGGGAAGGTAATGTGTGAAGACGATCATGGAAAAGTATTGATGGTTGGAACGAGTCATGGCAAGGGTAATGAATGAAGACGATCATGGGGGTAGCTATGGGTGGAACGAATGATGGGGAAGCTGATAAGTGCAGATCAGGTGCAGTAGGCAAGAGGCATCAAGGGGAGGGAGATGGGTGGCGACAGTCAAGCAGTACCCATACTACACAGCACATATAAACGTAACGTCCACATCACACACAACTCTAATGTCTCCAGCAGGAAACAAATCATTGATATTAATGACATTCCAAATTACTGTTGCTATACATTGTAGTGATACTTACCAAATATATTGTTAATGTTAATATTTCAGGCATATATTGTGTGTGTGTGTGTGTGTGTGTGTGTGTGTGTGTGTGTGTGTGTGTGTGTGTGTGTGTGTGTGTTGGTTGTGTGTGTGTGTGTGTGTGTGTGTGTGTGTGTGTGTGTGTGTGTGTGTGTGTGTGTGTGTATTCATTTATTGTTGCTTTACGGGGAGGGAGTTCTACACTCGTGGGACCTCATATCTTGAACATTATCTGTTATCATACAGCTTAAATCGGTATATCTTGTCTGCATTAAAAATGTCTTCTGTCATTTTATTTCCTTCCACTGAAATAATCTTATGTCCATCGGAGGAGTTTCCCTTCTTATGTCCGTCTAGTAATCAAAATAAGTGTAAACACAAGAAAAAATATCAGAGAGAGAGAGAGAGAGAGAGAGAGAGAGAGAGAGAGAGAGAGAGAGAGAGAGAGAGAGAGAGAGAGAGAGAGAGAGAGAGAGAGAGAGAGAGAGAGAGAGAGAGAGAGAGAGAGAGAGAGACTCTTTGACGAGGGGATTGTCAGTAGTTTATTGCCAAAATGACGTATGAGCTTCCGGTGTTGGTGGGAGAGGGTGGACAGGTTCAGCGAGATGAAGGCCTCTTAGTAGGTGGTGTAAGAAGGGCCCAGGATGATCTTGCATGCCCTCTCCTGCACTCTCTCTAGCTGGTTTTTCTGTGTTGCTATGAGTGAGGAGGACCAGACTCGGAAGACGAGGGTAAGCCCAGGTAGAATGAAGATGGCATAGACAATCTCGAGCTCAACTGGTGGGACGCATTGTGATTTCAGGCGGCGGAGAAGATACAGACGGTATGAGGAAGATTTGATGATGGTGCTGACATTACTCTTCTCGTTTAAACCGTCGCCTATTGTGACATCAAGATGTTTACAGTTTCTGACTACCCAGAGGACGTCAGGGGACATGATGTTCTCTGCGCCGTGACTGGTGTGACGTCGTTGGCCGTAGTTCACTCCTAAACGTTGCTGAAGGGCACTGAAGTCAGGAGAGTGATGCCAAAGGTGGAGTCATATACATACTTCCAGCGATGGTTTGTGTCCTTCAGGGTGTCAGTTATAAGGATAATAAAGCAGTGTGACCCCTAGCTTGGTGTCCTGTAGTGCACTGCATGTTAGAGCAAGTGATGCCGATGTGGCTACCCTATATTGGACGGTTTGGTGTCGCCCGGTCAGAAACCCGCCAGCCACGAGATGAGACACCAATGTAAGTAATTTGGCGAAGTCTACGAAGGTGAGTGCCACCGAGGTCTTGCGTTTCTCCAAGGTGCGGTAAACGAAGTCTAGAAGGCTGACCAGGCAGTGAGTTATGGAGGATAACTTCGAGCATCCAAAATGCTAAGGGTCTACTGAACCATACTGTCAATATAAGCACAATCAAACGACCTTTCATAAATCAGACTGGGGACTGGAGTGATTGCAACAGATTTGGTTAGTGGAGTGACATATGCTGTCTTCCAAGATGTGGGGACATTTAGGTTGTTTGGATGAAGCATTAATGACGTCAATTAGCTGTGTAGCCAATTCATGGGATGATTCCCTGTATACTTTCACTGAAAGATCTATGGTTATGGTTGAGCGTCTGGTTTTAAGGCACTGAAGGCGCTTAGCTACTTGATATTCACTTACTGTGCTTGAGGTGCGGCTGGCAGGTATGCTAGGAGGGAGCTGATGTTGAGTTGTGGTAATCGTTGACAAATATTGGGAATGTTGTTGTTGGTTTGGTGTGCGGCCTCATTGCTGGGTTAGTCTACGCATGGGGAGGGGAGAGCCTTAGCTTGTCAGGGCCAGTTAGTTCTTTTATCCTATCATACCACTAACCGAATTGGCCTACTTTTAAATGCTGCACCTTGTTTGGGTAGTAGGCCTTCTTCGCGGCTTGTACTTCGTGTTGCACTTTATTGTGAAGTTTCTTGCAGAAATCGTTGTTACGACTGTTCAATGCTCGATTTCGCTGTTGTATAAGTCGCGTTGTGCGGTGGGTGATCAGGGAGCCGGTCAGGTTGTAGTATTACCGTCTTCTGGAGAAAGGAGTGTTGGTAAGACTGGCTGCGATATCATGATACTTCTGCCACATGATTTCAACATCATCTTCTCTGGTCACCTCAGCCCAGTGATGATATGTTAACCACCAACCGAAATTTCGATTCACTGTGTCAGTAAGTGGCCGATAAGTGCTGGTGTCTGCTAGCTTGTGTTGGGAGATGGTGGAGGCGGAGGACCACAACACCGACAAGCGAGTACTGCACCCGAGAAGGAAGAGGCTCGGGTGGTAGGCAGTGGTCAGCCACGTCAGCAAGAATCAGATCAAGAACATTTTGATCATGCGTGGGAACGTGACCAATTTGAGACAGATGCAGTTGTTCATGGAGTATGGTAGTGTCTGTCTCGCTGAAATCCCCACATACCACAAGCCTACAAACAAGGGCGCCTCGATCTGAGTCAGTCAGCGATGTAGGAAAGATGGTTTATAAGTGCCTCCCTGATCGAGGCGCGCGCCGGGTGGTAGACCACGCAGTAAAAGATGGTGATACTCAGACATGGGTGTAATGTGTACAAAACTTTAAGTCATAATACGTAAACTATAAACCATAATATACCTTAAAGCATAATAACCATTATAACCTCTGGGCACGATAGAGTCAACTGGGTTAGACGTAAGTGTTTGTGATAAAAGAGTGCCACACTTCCCCAACACTTTAATGTATGAAGGTGGCAGAAGGGAATGTAGTCACTCTAGATACAAATTTCAGGAGAAATCTGCCAGGACTCTGTTACTGCTATGACCTGGCCTGATGGTGATGGCTAGTTCCTCCATTTTGTCGGGCAGGCAGGTGACATGCGATAGCAACAGAGTCGGCAGGTTGTACCACTTCCTTGGGACTTTAGAATATTTCAAGGGTGTAATTTCAGCTGTACTGCGTCGCCTTCCCTTCGTAATTAATGTTTCAATTGTTTTCCTATAATTGTTCCTGAGCTCACCTCTGGCATGAAATATATATATCAGGCGATCTTAACTTCGTACAAACACTGGTGTCAGGATAGTGGTAACTCACTTCCTCAGACGACAGAGCTGAGTGCTAGTCAGTGTCGTGGAGGTGTTTTACCTTACGCGACCTCAACCCTGACCCTGTGGCCATAGGCAGCGTGGGAAACGTTAACACCGAGTCACTAGGCACCGTAAAGTTACCCATACCTCTCTATAATGTTCGTTGGAATCTGACAATCTTGTGTGAGGACAAAGGTCCAATCCAGTGTGATCCAAATATCCAGCTTAAGGTAGGGATCACATTACGCTTTAGCAGCCCTGTGTGTATATATACATATATAAGTATATAAGTATATATATATATATATATATATATATATATATATATATATATATATATATATATATATATATATATATATATATATATACGCACGTGTCTTGCGAGTGTAAAGAGTAATGACACGCTCAGCAGCTGCACACCAACATGCTGCCACTTGTACACATAATCACAGAGACGAATGTGGATATGAACAAACGCACACTAAACATATAGACACACACACACACACACACACACACACACACTTCCTAATGGTGCTATGTCTCAGTGGTGAGCACTCCTAGTGGAAAATAACAAACTTTTTTCGATGCAGCACCGTAAGTGTGTGTGTGTGTGTGTGTGTGTGTGTGTATGTTTGTATGCCTGATTTTTCGTCTATCTATTTCTATGTTTGTACGTTTGTTTGTCTGTACGCTTATAAGTGTGTAAGGTAAAGTATGTTTTTCTCAATGTGTAGTACAGTATTTTGTCACAGTAAATCGAACTCATGTTCTTGGTAATTTATATCCATTTCTCGCCTGTATACTTGAATACACGGGAAAACTCACCTGACCAGCTCATCTGGATAACGGGGATCCCAGTGCACGAGAACTGTAGGAAGGTCAGTCATGATGAAGACTTTCATTTTTCGTTGTGGAAGAGGAAAATAGGGATGGGAACGTCATTATTTTCTCCCATATATAATAAGGTCCACTTTGTGCGGATTCACTTTCCATTTACTTTTCCATGACCATAGCCTCCGCTCAATGATGGAAAGGGGTGTGCATATATATATATATATATATATATATATATATATATATATATATATATATATATATATATATGCCAATGCGGCTGGAGTTGATGGTACTGCAGTTGGATTTCTAAAGATATAGAGATGATTGTGTTGTTGATCGGTTAGTTTGGATTTTCAATTTATGTTGCATCACTGTGATGTGCCAAAGGATTGCCGGAATGTACATATACTGCCACTGTATGAAGGTAAGGGGGACAAAGTTAATTGTTCGATTTACAGTAAGCTGTATGGGAGGATAGTGATTTGAGAGTGTGGTGGCATGCACAGAGCATTAGACTGGGGAGAAACAATGCAGTTTGAGGAGTGGCATTGAAAAATGTGTGAGAAATACTTTGAGAAACAGAAGGATTTAAATGTGGCGTTTATGGATCTGGAGAAAGCATATGTCACGGTTGATAGAGACGCTGTACAGAAGATGTTACGAACATATAGTGTTGGAGGAAAGCTATCAGGCGCAGTGAAGAGCTTTTACCTAAAGAGTAAGGCATGTGTAGGAGTAGGCAGAGACGATGGTGAATGGTTCCAGGTGAAGGTAAGTCTGCAGCAGGGGTGCATGATGTCACATGGCTATCTAATGTCTCTATGGATGAGGTGGTACGGGAGGTAAATGCAAGTGTCTTGCAGAGAGGTTCAAGTCTGCAGTCTGTGGGGTTTGATAGGGCCTGGTTAGGGATAAAGTGGAGGGAACAAGGAGAACTGGGAGACCAAAGTGGAGATGGAAGGACGGAGCGTAAAAGACGCTCTGCGATCTGGGCCCGAACATGCAGGAGCGTGAAAGGCATGCACGGAATAGAGTGAACTGGAACGATGTGGTATATAGGGGTCGACGTGCTGTCAGTGAACCTAACTAGGGCGTGTGAAGCTTCAGGAGTAAACAATGAAAAGGTCTGTGGAGCTTGGATGTGGGTAGGGAGCCGTGGTTTTGGTGCATTACACATGACAGCTAGAGAATGGACATATACGGATGAGCCTTTCTTCGTCTGCTTCTGGCGATCGAGTTAGTGTGTGTGTGTGTGTGTGTGTGTGTGTGTGTGTGTGTGTGTGTGTGTGTGTGTGTGTGTGTGTGTGTGTGTGTGTGTGTGTGTGATCAACCTAAAAAGTTTCAAATAAAACGCCTAGGTTCCGTAGCAACGTAGCAATAATATGTACTAATCCAAGTTCTCTTTTTCTTTTCAGATACGATTCTGCTCCCCAGATTATCCGATTCTCTATATAAAGTATGAGTCTTTTTCATCATCACTTCCCTATAGAATGTCCATGCCAGTCTACCCTCTTCATACTGCACGGTTCTTCTTGATTTTATTGTTTTTGTTTGTTTGTTTTACCAAGTGATGTGCCCGAGGGTGGGGAGGAGCCTCTTGCTTTACCATCCTGTCTCTCAAACGTTTAGTTCAGGATCCATCATTGTCCTACGGCAGTGTCCTTCCCTTCCACTACCACGACTGGTAACGGTGACACACACACACCACCGAAGGGGCGCGCAAACCGTGGCAAAATCCAGGCGTGCCCGGCCTACGGGGAAGTCCGGGAGAGGGAAGATGAGGTTCAGAAATATTGAAAAAAGTGACCAAACAACAGAAAATGAAGACGATAAACAAATTTTATAGATTACGATATTCATTTTAGTCACTCCCTCAGGTAAGCCCCCAAACCTTCTCTCTCTCTCTCTCTCTCTCTCTCTCTCTCTCTCTCTCTCTCTCTCTCTCTCTCTCTCTCTCTCTCTCTCTCTCTCTCTCTCTCTCTCCAGAGCGGTCCTAGGGAGCCATAATGAGCCGATCGTTCCCCAGGGCCCACGTCAGCCCTCGGCGGCCCGGCCACCACAACCCTTACACCTGCTTATTGACACCTTGAGCACGAGCCTTGAGCACGAAGGTGCGACACCCCTGGGGATAAAGGGCTGGCCTTTATAACCCGACCTTTTACGGTCAAATCAAAGGTCACGCCATGGCACTCAAGGGCCACACAGTCATGCTCCAGAGGTTCATCAATGACTGTCACTACGCATCTGACAAACTGCATCGCAGACATTCCTCTCTCTCTCCCTCTCTCTCTCTCTCTCTCTCTCTCTCTCTCTCTCTCTCTCTCTCTCTCTCTCTCTCTCTCTCTCTCTCTCTCTCTCTCTCTCTCTCTCTCTCTCTCTCTCTCGTTAATATCAAAGATTTTCGTCCGCTGTTTAGCCTCGAAGTGGATCCCGGGTATGGCTCGATCATGCTGTGTCACCTATCAATAACAACCACGCTCAAAGACGCGCTAAGCTCTTCAGATCAGCGTCGAAGGAAACACAGGACAGTTGATAAGACGCGTCTATAAGACGTATTCGTTCACCTGTGAGCGACAGAGTGGCAGGCTCGGTCGTCCCCTCACAACGAGCCCGTGCCAAACGTGCAGATGCCTCATACCATCGACATGCTTACGTTAGGCTGTCATGCGAAACGTACCCGAGCTTGGCATCTGACACAGAGTGAGGAGATGGCCGTCAAGTGCGTGACGTCAGAGGACAGGTGACAGGTCGGTGGAGAGTAGAGGCAGACTTGACCTCCCTCACGCTTGACAGGTCGAGCATCTTTGGTTTTAGCATCTTTTTTATGGGGTAGTAAAACACAGTATATGAGCGTGTACTGCTGCCTGCATATATATTCTATCACTGTGTGTGTATATCTATATCTATCTATCTATCTATATATATATATATATATATATATATATATATATATATATATATATATATATATATATATATATATATATATATTGAAAAAGGATCACAATTTTGCGCGTGATCAAGATATTCCTATGAGTCCACGGGGAAAATGAAACACAAAAAGTTCCCAAGTGCACTTTCGTGTGATTATTACACGAAAGTGCACTTGGGAACTTTTCGTGTTTCATTTTCCCCGTGGACTCATAGGAATATATATATATATATATATATATATATATATATATATATATATATATATATATATATATATATATATATATATATATATATATATATACATATATATACGTTAAAGTGACCAGATAACTTTTTTATCAGTCTTTCTGAATTCTTTAAGTTGTCTAATATCTCTTTTCATGTGGGTGTGGGAGGTAGTGTGGGATGCCTCCTGGGGTTGTCTCAACGTTTCGATTTGAATTCATCAAATCATCTTCAGGCGCGTGTGGAGATGTCGGTGGAACAGCTGGGAAAGACTGTGGATGAATGAATGAATGAATGAATGATGATGGAATAGACCCTTCAGCGTAGGGGGACAGAAAGGGGAGAGAAAAGTGGAAGAGTGAGTTTTGAAGACGTTAGATTTGGTAGAAGGTAAAGAGCCAGGGCTCAACCCAGCGTGCAATGACTGGGTTAGGTGTGGACAAGACGGGACAGGGCAACTGAGGGATAATCCTTTTTTCATAGGAAGAAGAAGGATACGCATGGGGAGGGGTCGCTTGCTCTTATAACGCTAGTCACTGGGCACGTCGTCATAGTTTTTGCAGGGATGTGGTGATCAAAGGTCTTTTAGAATTCTATTTGTTTGTTTAATATATGGGATGAGGGTAGTTCCCCGGGGGGTCTGTTAAAAGATATTATCAGGTTTGTCTGGCTCGGTGAGGTTAGTGAAGACTAGTATCCAGGAGTCATGGTGGAGCTCACAACTTGCCTACCACAAAGGTTGTCTCCAGCAGAGGTTATGGCTGGCAACTTGGCTCTCACATGCAGGTCTGTATTCTCGGTGACGTCATGACACAGGACGTGAAAGATCCACCTCAGTGCTTTATTCTGAACTACCTGGAGGGCGAGGATGTTCGTATCAGCTGCCCCTCTCGTGCTGCTGGAGAGTAACTCATGAATGGTTCAATTAAAGCTTTGTAGAGAGGAAATTTGGTTTTATTACTTGCATCTCTGAATGTCTCCAGTTTTACGAGCTCCGCTCCTGCAGCAGCCGCCTTCGTCTGAATGTGTTAGTTCATTCTCATTCGAAGGTCATGTTGAGGCGTCGTACATTGTTGGTGAGTGTGGCGGGGATGGGAGGATGACGGTGTACGCGGGAATGTAGGTAGACGTTGGCTAGGTCGTGTCTGTCATCCGGTGATGCAGGAAACGTTGGATTTTGCTGGTTTTTCATTCTCCATCTCATCTGCCATAAGGAAACGTGCTCAGTATCTCCCTGAGCTGTACTGGTAATGATGGCAGTGGTCATTGCTATTATTAGCTGAATTACGTCAATATGCTTATTGTAGAGTCAGTGTATATACAGAAGTTCAGATAAATAATCGTGTTGAAAATATATAGTGTGGGGGCCAGCACGGAGCCTTAAGGTATACCAACATTAAGGGGGAAGTAATTAGAACAGGAATTCTTGTATTTGATTATCTTACTCCGCTTACTTAAGTAACTGGATAAGAGTGGAAGTCTAAACCAAGTACTTAATTTGCACCTCAAGCCTTCGCGCTAGAAAGTGTCAAAGGCCTTTTCTATATCTTTTTTGATAAAGTCAGTCATTTTGTATGTATGATTGTTGTTATATACATAACTGGTGATTCTGTTAAGTTCATCTTGGGTGAAATGATGTTGTCGACAGCCAAACTGTTTTTGTGAAAGGAGGTTATTGTTGGTCATGTGTACTCTGAGTCTGCTGTTAATGATTCTTTCAAATGTTTTCCCGATACACTCGAGTAAAGTAATTGGTCCATGATTAAGGTAACGTGTAGTATTGAAGAGGGCAGTAATGGCTTTAATGGTGTTATTGGGAAGATGTGTGAGTAACTGATAACCAAAGACAGAGTTATCTGGGGCTACTCAGGGGGTTTTAGGAGAAATTTGACCTCGTTGAACATAGTGGGAGTTGTGAGTATGTGGTCGTCTGTAAGGGAAAGCAAGTGTATGATCTGATCTTGGTAAAGGGGCTGGGTTTACTTTGTATATACTGTACGACTCTATGAACGTTTTCGTAAGCTAAGGGATATGAGGGATGGAGTTGAAAAACACCTTCTCAGTGTCGCTGAAAGATGTTGGCAATGTCTGCCTTATTGTAATAATAATGTGGTGACGAGATAAGTACCGGGTTAGATGAGAGGTGAAGGAAGAAGGCAGGGAGACAGGAAGCGATGAAGGTAATCGCTAGCTGTGTGTAGCTGGGTGAACCTGGGAAATACCAGCAGGCGGACGTGCATGAAGCGCTGCGCATTTATTGGTTGTAACACGATGCTGGGGCGTTAAGCTGAAGTGGTCTGTCTTGGCCTGTGTTGAGGCTGTTGAGATTTGGTTGTTGTTCATAATTATTGCTTGGGCGACGTGTAGTCGTCTTGTTCAGGACGTAGTATCCTTGTAGATTTAACAATCGTCTCTGGTGTGAGGGCAGTGTTGTGGTTCTTGGTGACATGTAGTTTGCTGGAGCCATCTTGTAGGTGTAGGTGTTGGGTGAGTCTTCTGGGTAGTGTACAGGTTGTGCTTCCCACGTACGTAGGTCATGTTAGTAAGGAGCTCACACTCTCCTTGTTGACATCTGAATTCACGTCAGGGCTGGAGTAGGAAGTTCGTGTTTTGGGAAATTCCCTTTTTCAAATCCGTCTTTTGTTGGCTGTTTTTCTTGAAACTATACCTTTGTAATCTTACATTCATATCGTAATCCCATGGACTGACATTTCGTTCAAAGAAACCTGTGCGAGTTTCCCTTACGCCAAACTTCTCTCAGGGAATACTATCTCTCTGAAGGAGAAGTAGTTCATTTTTCAATGTTGCATCATTTCATTTCAAATGTTTCTCCGTCCAAAAGCTTTATCCAATTCTATATCACTGGTGTCCACACGCATTCTATCCAGGTTAGCAAGTTAGAGATAAGATTAGGTACCGTCATATCACCCCGTAATTATCTTTATCAGAGTAGAGATTCACATTAAATCTGATGATACTATGATCACTGTTACCTAACTTTCCCTGACCTCACAGAAGCTTATTAAATCTCTCTCTGTGTGGATAGCACTACATCTGATGTATCTTCGCCTCACATTGGTTCACTGATCATTTGCTTTAAGTTATAATACACCATTACATGTAGTGGTATGTTCCTCTTAACATCCACCTGATCCTATCTCGTTTAATGCTGGGGTTGGTACAACCTCGTACAATGTATATCTTCTTTGTTTTCAGCTACAGACCCAGTTTCTTCATGTGAAATGATATCGTTTTCTTTGCATTATTTCAGGGGTGTGTATACTACCGCAACCATTGTTCTGGAGGTCTTATTTGTCAGTTCATTGTACAGCGAGTCTTATGCATCGGCTGAATTTTTCATGTCGCCTGGTTAACTTTAGATTCTCATTTCCACGGAGCATGATTCCACCACCTGCTTCATGTAACCAATCGTTACTGATAACTTTAACTCCTCGGACTGGTGATCCTGGTAATGAATGACTGTTTGCAGAATTCACTCAGCTTTATGTTATCACTGTGACATCTGGCCTTCCTGATTATGCGTATGCAGTTATGTCATTTTGCTGCGTAAGTTTAAACTCCTGACGTTGATTTGAATCACTTTTATGTTACATAGGGAAAGGCAAGGATCATGAGGTACAAATTTCTGTGATCAGACCTCATTTCATATGTCACTCATAGTCATACTAATCACACCTGACCTGACTCTGGCCTCAGGTGACCTCCTCTGACCTAAATGACTGCTGTCATCATGAATCTAAGCGACCTACTCCTAGCTCAGTCCTGCTTAGTACCTTCTCGATCTCTTCGTCAAGTAGGGCATGGGATGAGGGTGGTGGAGGAGGGTTTGGGCAGGGAGTCAGCAGGGTGGTGATGGATAACATGGAATTCAAAAGAGGACATCAACGGGAATGAGAACGTAGAAACACTGTGAAAAATTTAAGAGACAGAATCTGAGGACAAGAAGGGGAATAATGAAGGCATTAAAGATAAGGAGGAACAGGAGATGTATGACAGGAATTTTGTTAATACATCAAAGTTTTTGTTCTAAACTAGTTCTCTGGACCGCTTTTAACTTTCCTAATGGTGGGGTAATTTCCCCAGAGGGCCTATTTTTCTCTCTCAGTACTCGAGAATATAAAGTAATTTTTGCCCCCCCAAAACTAGGCCCTTTTGGGCCCTTTCTGGCATAACAATGTGCAATGTAATATTCCTTGTGAGCTCTCTGGCATCATGATAGCTATCATTCATATCCACAAGTATGAACGGGCCCTTTTGAAGATTTGCCCCACTAGTGAAAATGCCTTAAAAGATGTCGTTAATTCTTGAACTCGTAAGGGGAACTTAATCAGCAAAGGATCAAGTCGTTCGACTAAGGAATTCAGAGGAGAAGCTGGCACAGGAGATGAAAGAAGTAACGACAATACACGTTAGAACCCTGGACGTAAACACGCTCACAAGGGAGCTGTACTCCACACAAGGCTCTGGGACCCGATGACATCCCGTCGTCTGTATGCAGAGAGCGTGCAGACAACCTGGTCATGCTGCTAAGGATATTGATTAAGATTTCGTTCTGAGAAGATGGTGTCTGGACAAAGTGGAGTCGCGTTGACGAGGTGCTAATTCTTAAGAAAGTTGGTAGGGAAGTAGCGCAGAAGTACAGATCTGTTGATAGATCGTGGCCGGCAAAGCTGCTGGAGAAGGTGGTCAGGTCACACAGGGGTTAACAGGAACTGTGAAAGGGAGACAACGTGGGCTCAGGAGATTATAGACGACGAAACTACTAATTTCAGCAGGAATAAATATTGTCTTAAGAGAGTATGTGAGTGAACTTTGTTATAATATTTCAGACAGAAGTGCTTTGATACCGGGCCTAATAGAATTTTGAAACAGAATCGAGATTTCGGGACTGCTGTTGTAAAAGGCTGTTTAGATAGCCTGAAAGCTATTAGTCTACAATACAAGAAAGCACGCGTAAGGGAAGCCTTTTGAAATAGGCCAAGATAGATACTGAGGTGCCTAATGAGTCAGTGTCTGTGTTAGCGACGGAAGAGACGAACTTGAATCATAATTGAACAGATTCGTAAATAATATGAAATTTTGAGTCATATGCAGAGTAACAAAGGATGCCAGTCAACCAAAAGAAAAGCCACTGAAATGCAGCTCCAACAGATGTAACGTAGTAATGCTGGGAGAGGGAAGGAATACGCCACACCACCATGAATTGTGGTCAGTGTTATGATTGCTCTCGAAGTATAATGGAGATCGAGGTGTTCAACTTGTTGTACACAACCTTTATTCTACTCTGATGAAACATATTACGGACATTATGAGAACTAGAGGGAGTGAGTTGCAACGGACGGACACCAGTCCTCAACTTGCCACAGTGGAGGAGAGGAGGGGAAGGTGGGGAGAAACATGACAGCCATCTGGATAACCCGAGGTGACCTGGATGATGTTCCTGAAGACCTGGAGGGACCTCAGACCTGGAGGTCACGATTGGACATACCTGGAACCGAGCAAGGGATGTGCTGGGCGGGCAGGACGTGCAGGAAAAAAAAGACATAAAAAAATCTCCACAAGAGAGTTGTGGACATCTGGAACAAGCTAAGTCAGGAGAAAGTGAACGTGGGAGACGCTGGAATATTCAAAAGTCTGTGAGGTCAAAAGGTGGTGAGGCTCCACGAGTGTAGTGAATTAAAAATCGCGTTTACACACACACACACACACACACACACACACACACACACACACACACAAGTAATTGTCTACACAAAGACAGATACACACAAAAGCAGAAATATACACATAGTAAGTACCTACATAGACCCACACATACACACAGGAAGAAAGATATATGTACACACGCTTATGTATACATACGCAAAGACATGACAAGCACGCATAGATATAAGACTCAGGCACACAAAGACACACACCTACATATACATGGGTGTGCACACACTAGTGAGACACGCACGCCCATATAACGAAGGTATTTCACAACAGGTTTCATCTGGGAACCCTGATCCTTCGACCCCAACTGACCGGCAACCTCAACCCTCCAGTTCCATCTGACTAGATGATCTTTAACTGCCCCACAGACGACCCAGGTGGCCAAGCTGTGCACCCTGTGTCTGAAATTCCCTTCCTCTAAGCTTAATCTCTCTCTCTCTCTCTCTCTCTCTCTCTCTCTCTCTCTCTCTCTCTCTCTCTCTCTCTCTCTCCTCTCTCTCTCCTCTCTCTCTCTCTCTCTCTCTCTCTCTCTCTCTCTCTCTCTCTCTCTCTCTCTCTCTCTCTCTCTCTCTCTCTCTCTCTCTCTCTCTCTCTCTCTCTCTCTCTTCCCCTTCCAAGGACTTTCCTATCATCATCGATCATTCATTGAGTCCGTCAGTCCCCCAGCATGTGTGGTAGGAGGTGAAGGTGGCAGCCTCCATTATAAACTATCCCCAGAGCCGTGTTCTGTCATCAGGTGAACGTCATTACCTAACACCAACAACAGGAAGCTGTCTCGCCTCACCCTGCATGTGTCACACAGCACATCTCACGAGAGCATGGGTGGAGGGAGGCATGTCATGAGTGGAGGTATGCATGTCATGAGTGAGGTAGATATGTCATGAGTGGAGGTGAACATGTCATGGATGGAGGGAGGCATGTTACAGAAGCATGTAGCAGTGGCCCGTACAGACATGAAATAAAATGTTACACATCAATTCGCTGACTCTCACTTACCCCATCACGAGCCGCTCCTGCCCGGCGGGGACACAACGCCAGACCTCTGAAAAGAAACAGTGAAAGAAAGATGAAAAAGAAGAAGACATGACCTCCTGGATTATTTCAGAGCGTGGAGGCCGGCGGACCCTGTACCATGTGTGTGAGAACAACGACAGGTCAGCCAGTTCCTGAAATACGCCCCGGAAGACTTCCTCCCCTCCCCGTCTCCCCCCCCCCCCCCGGACCTAATCTTGTTAACTCGATTTCTACACCCACGCCCTCCCTCCTCTCTCCTCCCAACACACAGCTGGGGAGGTGGTGAGGGAGCTGCTCCTCCCAAGCACCCTACCAATATCTACCTCAACTGAATGGTACTACACTCGTGACTCACTCACGCTACAAGTTGGTAAACCAAAGGCGACAGTACAACAGAGTCCATAAGGTCAATAATGACGCAAAGTGTACCTGAAATAGTTCCGTTGTATGACGCACACCTGAAACCCTAAAGGAACGTAAACACAACTCAGCAGCTGTTTGAGAACAACTAATTTATAGATAATGAAACTAAACATCCACAACAAATATAGGATAGAACTTTACAGATCAGGCATATGAATGTAAGGTAACTGAAGACTTACCAAGAGCGAGGTGTTGATTACTCGTTTCAGATGAGGTAAACTGTAACCAGGCCAGGACCTGGAGAGCCTGTTACTGGTGGAGTAACCATGGTTATGTATCACCACACGTCGCCTCTAATACCTTGTACCTTATACCTACAGTGGTCATGTGCAGAGGTAGGAGAGAAACATGCAATGTACTTCTGTCTTGAGATCTGGTACAATGCTGTGGTCCAGTACAATCTTCTGACCTGGTGCAGTGCTGTGACCTGATACAATGCCATGATCTGATACAGTACTGTGACCTGATGAAATACTGTGGCATGATGCAATATTGTGACCTAATACGATGTTGTTACCCGACACAATACTGTGACCTGATACAATATTGTGATCTGATTGTACTATGATCTAATATAGTATTGTGACCTGATAGAATACTGTGGTATGACACAATACTCTCACTTGATACAATACTGTGACCTGATGCAGTGTGTTTACCTGATACAGCACGGTGTCCTGATGCAGTGGTGTGACTTGATACAATACTACGATCTAATACAGTACTGTGACCTGATAGAATACTGTGGCATGATACAATATTGTGACCTGACACATTACTGTGACCTGATACAGTGTTGTTACGTAATACAATACTGTGACCTGGTACAATGTTGTGACCTGATACAATACTACGATCAAATGCATTATTGTGACCTGATGAAATACTGTGACGATAAAATGTTTTGACCAGATACAATACTGTGACCTAATACAATTTGATGACCTGACACAACATTGTGACCTGACACAATACTGAGATCTGATACAATACTGTGACCAACTATAGAATTTGGACCTGATATAACGCTGTGGTCTAATACAATATTGTGACCTAATGAAGTGATATGACCTGATACCATGTTGTGACTTAACTGTACTGTGACCTGATACAACTCTGTGACCTGTGGCACTGCTGTAGCCTGATACAGTGCTATGATCCGATACACTGTTGTGACCTAACACAGCAATGTGACCTGATACAATGATCTGATACAGTGCTGTAACCTGATGTATCGTTCGGAACAGATATCATGGTGTGACGATGCAACGATGTGACCAGATACAGTGGTGTGATCTGATGCATGTGGTCTAAAACAATGGAAGTGATAGTAGTAGTAGTAGTAGTAGTGGTAGTTGTAGTGGTGGTGGCGGTGGTAGTAGTAGTCGTAGTAGTAGTAGTAGTAGTAGTAGTAGTAGTAGTAGTAGTAGTAGTAGTAGTAGTAGTGGTAGTTGTAGTGGTGGTGGCGGTGGTAGTAGTTGTAGTAGTAGTAGTAGTAGTAGTGGTGGTGGTGGTGGTGGTGGTGTTGGTAGTAACAGTGGTGGTGGTAGTGGTAATAGTAGTAATAGTAGTAACATCAGCGACGTCGACATTAGCAGGTGGAGCAGATGCAGCCCGGGGAGGGTACGACCCGTCACACGGGCGCCCCACAGGTGGGGGTGTGTGGAGGAGGAAGCCATAAGATCAAGGCGGGAAATGGGAGGGGGTTAGCTCCCCAGGTTGTCGTCCTCCCCTGGTGTTGGTAGAGTGGTGCTCCCCACTGTTTAACTGTCCCCTCACGCTGGTGACAGTGGTGATGTTCGTGTGATGGTGGCGCTGGGATGGTAATGGTGATGCTGGGATGATAGTGGTGATGGTGGTGCGGTGGTGATGGTGATAACAGTGGTGCAGGTGGTAGTGGCGCGGGAGTTAGTGGTGCTGGTGAAATCATTATAATGATAATGATAATAATGAAAATGATAATGAAAATAATGACAAGTTATGATGATAAGAATTCCATTATGAACAATGATAATACTACTACTATTAATAAAAATAATAATTAGTTATTTTCATTACTATTGTTACCTCTGGCGACAGGACAGTAAAAATTCTACTCACGTATCTTTTACATATGGTAACAGGGGAGGGAGCAGGGGGATGGCAACCCTCCCCACCTATATAATCACTTTCACAAAACAGGAACAAAAGAAAGATCCAAGCGAAGGTTCTGGCTTAGGCTGTGGTGTCTGGAGGCAAGCGTACGGAACCAGGAGCAGGGAGAGGCCTGTACCATATTTGATGAAAGGAACCTGGGTGTTCTGGCTGTGAGTGACACTAATTTGATGTTGGTAGAATGGTTTGGAAATGTTCGGAGGGTAAAGTTTGAGGTCAGTGTGAGGGCAAGAGTGAAGGAAAAACGTGGCATTTCTAATGAAAGAGTTGAGGAACTATGTGTTAGGAAGTGAATTCAAGATTAATGTTTGTTAGAACGAAAGTCAGATTGGGTGATTATCAGTTCTTTATGCACCGGGTAGTTAAGTAGAGTAAAGCAGATAGGAGTGCTTGTAAAGAACTGAATGAGCGTCCCAGCAGTTTTGATACAAGGGATCGATTCTGGGCGCAAGGGGATTTGAATGCAAGAGTGGGTCGAATGGCTATAAAGGGTATAACTATTGGACATAGGGTCCCAGTGTAAACGAAAATGAGGAAGAGCTTTTCGTCGAGTTTGTACATAAAGTTGGTGACTGGGAAAACTTGGTTTAAAAGACGTCCATACATAAGTATGTATGTGGGTGAGTGGGGTTGAGGTTCATAGGGCATTACTTGATTATGTTCTTCCTGAAAAGCACTCAGGGTAGGAGCTGTTGGACGTGAACATGCTGAGCAAGCCAGCACGTGGGATGTTTGATCTTGTCTTGGTGGAAAGCGATTGTGAGAGTTTGCATAGACTTCAGAAAAAGAAGAAATGACAAGTGTGAGAGAAGCTATGAAACTGAGCATGCTTGAACAAGAAGTCTGTTTGCAGAAACACCAAGAAAGATGGAGTGAAAAGTGGCATACGGGAGGACTGACTGAAACACTGGGAATGGTAGAGAAATTGAAGGTATTTTTGGGACACAGTGCCTACGTGTGCGGGTGGAGTGGTGGTATGTTGAAAAACGGGCGTGAGCGCATGATTGAGTGTAAGGTGAGGAAGCTAAACTGCAAGTGAAAGAACAAAGACAATTGTATAGACGGGATGTGGAGAAAAAATTTACAAGTGACTAGGAGCACAAGAGAAAGTGGCAGGAGGTGAAGAGAAAGGCATGAGGACTGAAAAGGAGTGCAGATGAGAGGTGGGGTTAAAGAGCAATGATTCAGAGGGAATAAGAAAATGCTTTGGAAGGAGAACAGTGTGAGAAGAACAAGAGAAAGAATAGGAGAGAACGCGAGGAAAGCGGATGGGATATGTGTAACAGGTAAAGAAGAGGTGTACAGGGGATGAAGTTAGTATTGTGAAGGATTGTTAAATGTGATGATGATAGGGTGGCGGATATAGTGTGCCTGGGACGAAGTGGCATATGGAGTGAGAGCGTTGTGGCGAATGTTATGGTGAAAAAAGATGAGTCGGTGAAAGTCTTGTGAAGGAGAAGTGTGGCAAAGTTGCTGGAGCGGATGGGACTGAAAATGAGTTTCCAAAGTAAATTGGGTTACAGTGATGGTAACGGATGCCTGAGTACTTTCAAAATACATGTATAACGCTCGCATACGAAGACAGGTGAATTACAGAGTTATAAGTCTGCTAGATTTACGTGGCAAAGTGTATGGGAGAGTGGTGACCGAGAGGGTCATGGCGTGCACAGAGCATCTGACAGCGTAGGAGCAGCGTGGCTTTCCGAGTAATGGAGAATGTGTGGACTATGTGGACTATACAAATTCAAATTAATGCAAATTAATTCAAGTAGCAACAAACTTATTGGCTGGGTCCTAACGAGGACAGGAGTAGAAGGATATACAGATTTTTCATAGAGGAAGACACGCAAACTTTCATTATAGCTAGGGAGGTGCAAATAACGTTAAGCGTGGATTACAAGTGAAACAATTATCTACTTTATGCCTAAAAGTATCTATGATAATGCTTTCAGCTGCTCTAACTAGTAATTTATTTCATATTTCTTGAGAAACTGTAATTCGTGTCATTCGAGGTCAAACGTTTGCCCACGAGTTTATATTCATTACTACATGTGAAAGCAGACGACTATATCCGTCAGATCGAGATTATCGAAACCTTGATTGATTTTGATTCGCTTTATCAGATCACCTCTTAACTTTCTCTTTTTTTTAATCTAAATGGAATTGAATCGTTAAGTCGGCTTTCATAACATTTGTTCCTCAGGCCGGGAATCATCCTGGTAGCTCGCCTCTGTACTCTCCCCATTCTATCTGTCTTTCCTCAAGTATGATCACCAAAACTGAAAACAATATTCTGAACTAAGTCGCACTATATATATATATATATATATATATATATATATATATATATATATATATATCCTAACCTGAGCCAGGTATCCATTCTATCAGTTAACCCTTAGGGGTGGATGAACAGCTGGGTTGAATGTGGACCGACTGCCGAACCCAGGATTCGAACGTATGCGCTCGACCCTGGGCGGCCCGTGAATGCGTCACGGCCAGGAACGCTAACCGATACACCACGGGGGTCCATGCAGTGAGTTATGGTGTTTCCCGGGTTGGACCATAAGTTCGGGTGTCTTACAGTAGATAAAATTCCAGAGAAAACCCAATAGGTGCTGGTAGATCGGGCGTACATACGTGGCGGCCATGAAACGTGATACCATCGTGATATCAACGCGTTAGGGTGGTGATGCCTCAGGAAGCTCATGGCGTTATACATCGCAATGCGGCTGGTCGCCCCACCGTGCCAAAACCATTGTCACTAAGAGCGGTATGTACTGTATCTGCTCGTATGTGTTCACTAGAGCTCAGGCAACAAGGGTGTTTACGTGACGGGACGTAACACAGGCATCACAGTTTAGCAACAAAGGATATTTTTGTTCACCTTTTACAAATATCGATTTAAGATGCACGTCACCAGAGGGCACTGGTCCTCGTAAAAGCAGAGACCAACAAGACACAGATAACCCCGCTTACCAGGTCACACGCTGCTGAACACGTTCATGTTTCACCTGAAGTTGCTCGAGATTTTCCAGTGTTCACCATCGGTAGTTGTGCAAGCTGGTAAAGCTATTTACATGGAAATGTGTTTCATCACTCATGAACACAATGTCCCTGGAAAAGCTGGATCGTTCCCACACGAGTCATCTATCAAACCCCGCAAGGTTTGTGCTACGCGGGGAACGTAGGGTAAAGTTGTGATGGCATGTATTGTGAACACGTGCTGGAATTATGCCAGTTTAGCGTGACGGATGACGAGCACAGATCCGAGCTGTATGATCAATCGCCCCGCTCAGTGGCAGGGATGAAACTCTGCTGCTCCAACCGACGGTGTTCACTGGTGCTACCCTAGCACCACAGACCAATCTTTCCCTAAATCTGGCAACGTGACGTAAAAGTGAACGTACACCGGGAGCAACGCTTCGCTAAAATTATTGTCAGAAAGGTCTCTGTGCCAGAAGCATGGCACCATTACGATTGTAAGGTTCGTTCTCTGTGCCTGAAGCATGGCACCAAGTTTGAAAACAACGTTCCACAGTCATTTCATTATGCTAAGATATCAGGCTACCATGATGAATGATACACCTCTAAATAGACATCAGTTTAGAAAAAGAAAAGACACTACTATATCAAGCAATTTCTTATCATTTGACGTTCAAACACTTTGCTTGTGTCTCTCTGTTCGTGCGATATCGAAAATCTTAGCAAGACGGTAGGACAGGCCCCTGAGCACGATAGTACAATGATGCGGCCTTTGAATCTGAAGTGTCAAGTCCAACGGTAAGCCACTGATCCCTCAGTGGGAAGTCAGAGGTAGGGCCACTGACCCTTAAGTACCTAGTCAAACGCAAGGTCATCATAGCCAAGGGTCGTGCCGTGGTACCCAGGTGTCGTACCAAAGTTTTCAAGGGTCGCACCGTCGTCCTCAAGGGTCGAACCGTCGTCCTCAAGGGTCGTACCGACGTCCTCAAGGGTCGTACCGTCTTCCTCAAGGGTCGCACCGTCGTTCTCAAGGGTGATGCCGTCGTTCTCAAGGGTCGTCCCGTCGTCCTCAAGGTTCATACTGTCGTATGACAGTACATATATATATATATATATATATATATATATATATATATATATATATATATATATATACATATATATATATATATATATATATCCCTGGGGATAGGGGATTAAGAATACTTCCCACGTATTCCCTGCGTGTCGTAGAAGGCGACTAAAAGGGGAGGAAGCGGGGGGCTGGAAATCCTCCCCTCTCGTTTTTTTTTTTTTTTTTTTTTTCAATTTTCCAAAAGAAGGAACAGAGAATTGGGCCAGGTGAGGGTATTCCCTCAAAGGCCCAGTCCTCTGTTCTTAACGCTACCTCGCTAATGCGGGAAATGGCGAATAGTTTGAAAGAAAGAAAGAAAGATGTATATATATATATATATATATATATATATATATATATATATATATATATATATATATATATATATATATATATATATATATATATATATATATATATATATGATGGAGTGAAAAAGATTTTGTGTGATCGGGGCCTGAACACGCAGGAGGGTGAAAGGAGGGCAAGGAATAGAGTGAATTGGAGCGATGTGGTATACCGGGGTTGACGTGCTGTCAGTGGATTGAATCAAGGCATGTGAAGCGTCTGGGGTAAACCATGGAAAGCTGTGTAGGTATGTATATTTGCGTGTGGACGTATGTATATACATGTGTATGGGGGGGGGGGGGGGGGCTGGGCCATTTCTTTCGTCTGTTTCCTTGCGCTACCTCGCAAACGCGGGAGACAGCGACAAAGTATAATAAAAAAAAAAAAATATATATATATATATACATATATATATATATATATATATATATATATATATATATATATATATATATATATACATATATATATATAAATATATATATATATATATATATATATATTTATATATATATATATATATATATATATATATATATATATATATATATATATATATATATATATATATATATATATACATATATATATATAAATATTGTGACTGTATTGTTGACTGGTTGGTAAGGTTATTTAATGTATGTATGACTCATGGTGAGGTGCCTGAGGATTGGCGGAATGCGTGCATAGTGCCATTGTACAAAGGCAAAGGGGATAAGAGTGAGTGCTCAAATTACAGAGGTATAAGTTTGTTGAGTATTCCTGGTAAATTATATGGGAGGGTATTGATTGAGAGGGTGAAGGCATGTACAGAGCATCAGATTGGGGAAGAGCAGTGCGGTTTCAGAAGTGGTAGAGGATGTGTGGATCAGGTGTTTGCTTTGAAGAATGTATGTGAGAAATACTTAGAAAAGCAAATGGATTTGTATGTAGCATTTATGGATCTGGAGAAGGCATATGATAGAGTTGATAGAGATGCTCTGTGGAAGGTATTAAGAATATATGGTGTGGGAGGCAAGTTGTTAGAAGCAGTGAAAAGTTTTTATCGAGGATGTAAGGCATGTGTACGTGTAGGAAGAGAGGAAAGTGATTGGTTCTCAGTGAATGTAGGTTTGCGGCAGGGGTGTGTGATGTCTCCATGGTTGTTTAATTTGTTTATGGATGGGGTTGTTAGGGAGGTAAATGCAAGAGTCCTGGAAAGAGGGGCAAGTATGAAGTCTGTTGGGGATGAGAGAGCTTGGGAATTGAGTCAGTTGTTGTTCGCTGATGATACAGCGCTGGTGGCTGATTCATGTGAGAAACTGCAGAAGCTGGTGACTGAGTTTGGTAAAGTGTGTGGAAGAAGAAAGTTAAGAGTAAATGTGAATAAGAGCAAGGTTATTAGGTACAGTAGGGGTGAGGGTCAAGTTAATTGGGAGGTGAGTTTGAATGGAGAAAAACTGGAGGAAGTGAAGTGTTTTAGATATCTGGGAGTGGATCTGTCAGCGGATGGAACCATGGAAGCGGAAGTGGATCATAGGGTGGGGGAGGGGGCGAAAATTTTGGGAGCCTTGAAAAATGTGTGGAAGTCGAGAACATTATCTCGGAAAGCAAAAATGGGTATGTTTGAAGGAATAGTGGTTCCAACAATGTTGTATGGTTGCGAGGCGTGGGCTATGGATAGAGATGTGCGCAGGAGGATGGATGTGCTGGAAATGAGATGTTTGAGGAAAATGTGTGGTGTGAGGTGGTTTGATCGAGTAAGTAACGTAAGGGTAAGAGAGATGTGTGGAAATAAAAAGAGCGTGGTTGAGAGAGCAGAAGAGGGTGTTTTGAAATGGTTTGGGCACATGGAGAGAATGAGTGAGGAAAGATTGACCAAGAGGATATATGTGTCGGAGGTGGAGGGAACGAGGAGAAGAGGGAGACCAAATTGGAGGTGGAAAGATGGAGTGAAAAGGATTTTGTGTGATCGGGGCCTGAACATGCAGGAGGGTGAAAGGAGGGCAAGGAATAGAGTGAATTGGAGCGATGTGGTATACAGGGGTTGACGTGCTGTCAGTGGATTGAATCAAGGCATGTGAAGCGTCTGGGGTAAACCATGGAAAGCTGTGTAGGTATGAATATTTGCGTGTGTGGACGTGTGTATGTACATGTGTATGGGGGGGGGTTGGGCCATTTCTTTCGTCTGTTTCCTTGCGCTACCTCGCAAACGCGGGAGACAGCGACAAAGTATAAAAAAAAAAAAAAAAAAAAAAAAATATATATATATATATATATATATATATATATATATATATATATATATATATATATATATATACATATATATATATATATATATATATATATATATATATATATATATATATATATATATATAGAGAGAGAGAGAGAGAGAGAGAGAGAGAGAGAGAGAGAGAGAGAGAGAGAGAGAGAGAGAGAGAGAGAGAGTGGGGGGGGGGGGCAGTCCAATTAAGTCTGAGGAGATACCAAACATGAACAAGGTTCTTCGTTGTGGCCCTGAGGAGAAGCCAACAGGAGACAGGCAGCCACCAGTCGGCAACCCTTGAGCAGCCCAAGGTATGACCCCCTCATGTGTGAACTGTGGGTGTGAGAGGATAGGAGCTGGGGGAGGGGGTGGGGGAGTTGAAGAGAGGAAAGGAGCTGGGATGATGGGAAGGGGGAGCTGGGGTGAAGAGAGGTAAGGAGCTGGGTTGAGAGGAGATGAGGAGCTGGTGTAAGGGAAAAGGAGGAACTGGGGTGAGGGGAAAAGGAGGAACTTGGGTGCGGGGAGAGGAGAAGAGCAGCTGGGAGGATAGACAGAAGATGGTTAGTAGCGGAATAACATGGGGAGTTAAGTCGGAAGGGAAGTGGAAGGGTAACGCCAAGGACATATAGGATAAGAAGAGTAGAGAGAAGAGTAGATTGTGAAGAGTAATTAGGAAGTAGAGACGAGAAAGTATGCCGGGAAGAGCAGGGTGAGGAGTAGGGTGCAGAGTGGGGCAATTTAGAAGGGGGAAGTGTAGGGATACATTAAGGGAGAGAACAGATTGGGGAAAACCAAGGACAGGGAAGAGATGAGAGGAAAGGGTAAGTGATGGAGAGCAAGGTCGTAAGAGTAGGTTGGCGGAAACAGTGTTAGAAGTAGGGGATGAAATAAAGGGAGAGCAGGGTAGGAAGAGTAGTTTGGTGAGAGTAGAATGTGGGTGTAGAGGGTTGGGGAGAGTAGGCTGAGGAGAGTATGGTAGCGAGATTACATACCTACCACCGATTACCTACGACGGCTTTCGCCTAAAGGCAGCGCTATCTCGTGACGCTTAACGCACGTCTTGCTTGAATATATCTTTTTTATGCTACCTGAAGTGACACGAGCAGCTGAGGCCCTAATGAAGGCCATTCCATTAACGCTATATATATATATATATATATATATATATATATATATATATATATATATATATATATATATATATATATATATTCCATCGACCAACCCCTAAGGGATTGGATGAACAGCTGGGTTGACGGTGGACCGATTGCCGTAACCAGGATTCGAACCTATGAGTTCGACCCTAGGAGGCCCGTGAATGCCGCTGCTTCGTTCAGTCCATAGTTGTCGATTCTGGGTTCACCTGGGAGACCGGGAAGTTGATGGAAGGACCGAGCGAGGGAGGCTCCAGTTTAAGAGGCCCGAACACTTAGGAGAGCGAGGGATGCACAGAGAACACTGCGAGTATGAAGGAAGGCGACAGGCTGTCAATTAATGAACGAATACCCAAGTACTCGCTCCAATGTGAACCCTGATGCTCTCTATCTATATGTACGTCGTATGTCATCTTACTCTCTGTTATATTAATGCCATCAGTATCCTTCCTCCGTCTGTGACGGGGAGAGAACCCTCTAGACCCCCGGCCTTACTCGGGCCCTTGTATCACCCTCCTGTATCGATGGACTGTACCGACGAAAACCACTATATTTACCTTTCACCTGCCGTTAAACATGTACGCTTCAGCTAAGCTATCACTGAAATGCACTGTATGCGTATGTTCAGACGAGTAAAGACTTAAAGAAAAGACAGTCCAATGAAACGACCACGGAAGGGTGTGTGTGTGTGTGTGTGTGTGTGTGTGTGTGTGTGTGTGTGTGTGTGTGTGTGTGGGGTGCGGCTGTGGATGGAGGGCTCCGGTTTCAGTGCATCACACATGACAACCAGAGAGCGGACGCAAGCAGACGAGGACGCCGTCTGTGTCCTCCCGACTCCACCCCTTTGAGGCAGAAAAAACGACTACACAGAAAAAGATATCTAAATGTACGCAGAAGGCACAGTGAGGTGGGGAGGGGAGGGTGGTGGGAGCAGTGTGCGTGAGTAACGTGAGTATAGCAAGGTGGGGAGAGGAGGGTGAGGGGAGTATGGCGAGGAGAATAGTGGGGGAAGGAAAGTTGGGGAGATTTGGGTTAGCAGGTGAGGATGGGGAGAGTAGGATGAGTAGAGTCAGGTAGGAAGAGTAATGTGGGGAGCAGGATGGGGAGAGTAAGATTAGAAGCAGGGTGAGAAGAGTATGACAGGGAGTTGGGAGGAGAGAGTAAAGAGGTGAAACTAGGGTGCAAAGTGTAGGATGCATAGGAAGGACAGGGAGCAGGAGACTGATGGTCCATGACGAGGTTAATTATTTAGTGATAATGAAGCACAATGCATCTTCCATCCATATTTCTCCCCGTCTCAATGGAAACAAACAATCAAACAAAAATAGAACAAGAAGAAAGTCTACTGCCATGGAAGGTTCGTGGGAAAGTGTAAACGGGAAAAATCACTACCAGTTTTACAAACGTCTGCACTGGGCCTGGATTGTAAAAATTGAAAGAGGTTCACATTTCTTTTCCTGATATCAGGCGTCGCTGTAATATTTCCCAGCCTTGTGTTGAAGGTACTGATGCATTTGCATTGATCACATTTGGAGGTGGTTTGTTCCACCGTTCTACCACTCAACAACTGGAGAAAATCTTTGACCACACTGTTATTACATCTCCTTCCATTAATCTTCATGTCTGGACTATGAATCTTTGTCTAAAATGAAGGAATCTTCAACTGTTATGTTGCCGAATTCATTTAGTATTCTAAAAACTTCCAATTGACCTTCTCGGAACCAGCACCTTTTTAAGACATAATAATTCTAAGCCATCCAGCATGGACATAGCTCTCTCTCTCTCTCTCTCTCTCTCTCTCTCTCTCTCTCTCTCTCTCTCTCTCTCTCTCTCTCTCTCTCTCTCTCTCAAGTATGATGACCACAACTGACCAGTGTGTTCCAACTGCAGTGTGAGCAGGGTGAGCATTCGTGTCCGTGGTTTCATTGTCTACATCTCCAGCTATGATCTTAACATCTTGTCTTCGTCATACGCAACTTAAAACATTACTTTTCTGCATTTCAGGTCATTACTGATTAGCTTCAAAATGCGTTAGTCTGCATTTTCCTTCATTGAAATATATCTTGTCGTTCTCTATACAAAGCTTGGAGGGTCTTCTGTAAATTGCTCACCCCCCCCCAAAAAAAAAAAAAAAAAATCAGCTCTGGACATGGGGAGAGCAAAATAGGGAAAGTAAAGTAGGGTAGGGAGAGTAAGGTAGGGTACGGAGAGTAAAGTAAGGCAGGGAGAGGAAGGTAGGGTAGGGAGAGTAAGGTAGGGTACGGAGAGTAAGGTAAGGCAGGGAGAGGAAGGTAGGGTAGGGAGAGTAAGGTAGGGTACGGAGAGTAAGGTAAGGCAGGGAGAGGAAGGTAGGGTAGGGGAGAGTGTGGGAAGGGTGTTGTAGGCCAGCGTGAGAGGTGGAACAAGATAGCGAAGGTGACCACAACGTATCAGTTTCTTCAGCGCTATCATATATACACCATCAACTGTGTCCCGTTTTCTTTCATACTTTTATATATGCACTTTTAACTGTGTCCCGTTTTCTTTCCCCCTTTCATATATACACCGTTAACTGTCCCGTTTTCTTTCTTACTTTCCTGTATACACGTTAACTGTGTCCCGTTTTGGTCCCCACTTTCACATATAACCGTTACCTATCCAGTTTTCTTCCCAACTCTCATATATACATCGTTAATAGCCTCCCGTTTTCTTCCCCACTCTCATGTATACCCATTAACTGTATCCCGTTTTCTTCCCTAGTCTCATATATACACCGTTAACTGTGTCACAAATTCTTCCCTACCCTCATATATATACAGCGTTCACTATATCCTGTTCTCCTCCTCGTTGTCATTCTATCAATGTTCACTGCATCACATTTTCTTTCCGAGTATGATGTTGCTTGTTGTATTCCATTTTCTTTCTCACTGTCACACCGTTTAATGTATCATCCATTTTCTTTCGCAGTGATTAATTTCTTCTCCTACTTCCAATCTCCTTCCATCCTGTGTCCATTTTCTTACCTAATGTCAACCACACATTGTTCACTACACCCATTTTCTCTCTCGCTGTTGTGTTGTGCACTGCATCCTATAGTCTTTCCCACCATCATATATGCAATGGTTACTGTATTCCATGTTTTCACTCACTGTCATATATACAGCGTTTACAGTAACCCTACTGTCTTTCCCATAATCGTATGTACAGTGTCCAGCGTATCCCATTTTCTAAATTTCCAGCTGTCACATACAAAGACCGGCAAAGGTTACTGGACAGAGACTAAACGGAACTTCTATTATTTGATACCAAGTGGTCACAGTGAAGGCCAGTCATTCATCTCAGCACATTTCATCATGCTCTCGACCGAGCCACACACTTGAGGACAGACGCTTCGCCTGATCTGTGCGGCGAGATTCCCTATCCACGGCAGACTTCAGGGTCCTCAACTGCTTCGGGTTATAAAGAGGACAGAAGAATTCTATAAGCGTTAGGTCTGGTGATAATATCGACAATTCAGTTTAACCTCAAGCCAACCAGCCCATTTCCCTGGCGTGTTGTACGAAAGACCTCGTTTTACACCTGTTTCGTACAGGGGAAGGTGCTTTACCCTTGCCTTATGACCATGTCGTTGTGATTATCCAGCTGTTCGAACCGTGGCACCACGTTCAGTAGTGAGGAACTCTTAGTTATCAACATTAGCAGCGCCGGTATGGACCAGTGACTTCCAAGGCTCTGTATCAGGCCAGACTGGTATTTCCTGTTGGCTTGCTAGAGTTGTGTTTCAAAAATGATATTTGGATCTTTAGTGCCATGATAGATACAAGTGCGCCTCCTGTTTGGATCTTTAGTGCCATGATAGACACAAGTGCGCCTCCTGTTTGGATCTTTAGTGCCATGATAGATACAAGTGCGCCTCCTGTTTGGATCCAGTTATTACAGAGGTTGCCTCGTATAACGAAACCATTCTGTTGACTAGTTGATCCTGATTATAACGTTGACCATCATGGAGTTCATACGTTTGGGATGTGCGATCTCCGGCCTCCTCCAGCACCCCATGTAACAGGTGTGGCCGATATGCCCTGCGTCCAGGGTGATGTGAAAACCCATCCCAATGAAGTCCTTTGAATATTCAGCTCTTGACTCAACACTTGCCACTGTTATACACAGGGCTTTGTGTAACTGCAGTGCTTCCAAGTTCACCATTTTCTGAGGCGTGACTTGATTTCAGTCTCCCAGATCATTATAATGCGTCAGCTACACTTCGTATCTGGTCAAATGTCCAACAATGGTTTTTCGTTTAAGCTCTTCTGCATTATTCATTTGTACCGTTGTCAACGGCCATTTTATTGTGCTGCATGTTCATCCTGTGAGCGGTAGCGCAAAAGATTACAGAGGCCACAAAGGGTCTTCGTCAGACCCCAGTGGATGGATAATCACAATATAATTTGCTTCGACGTTGGTTCATTACATCAGTCAACTTGATGCCAAAAGTGGATTCAATCTTAGAATTTCAGGTATCTCGTTATCAACAATAAGGTGTTGTGACAATTCTTTCAGGGCTTGTTTGGACCTGTCCTTAAAAGTCTCCATTTCTTTTTTCTCAGTCTTAGACTTTATGTTGTACTTTGTGTCCAAATCTCTGGCCATAAACTTTACAATTCACATGATTAACATTTCCAGATAAGCCATGACGCTAATAGTATTTATAGCTTATTACAGTATCTTTATTTCTTTATTGTGATAAGGAAGGCAAATAAATCAAACATCTATGGTTTTATCAACAAATAAGACTACTAAACATTGCTTGACAACATTATCAACAACCCATAATTCAAGAAAATCACACCACACCCCACACACAACAATCAAGACCAAGCTGAGCAAACCCATCAGCACCGCTAACGCAGTCAAGAGCAAACATTGGCCCACACCCGTCACGGAACACCACACACCTGGATACAAACATGACAACGTCAGGACGCATAGGCCAAACAAACCTTTACCCCCTCATCATCTCTCACGTCATCACTCCATCATACATTACGGCCAAAGAACTCAACATCATCATGAAGTGCCTTCCAGCAAGAAGGTAATCAGCTCCACAGATGAATCCCTCCAGACTCTCCACTCCACTGCTCCAGATAGGCTCACAGCATCAGCTGATGTTAACAGCCTGTTCACCAACATTCCTGTGGACACTATCATCATCATCTATAAAAACGTCTACTACTACCCAGAACTCCACCGACCAAGCATCCCACGCACTAACCTACACCAACTTCTGCAAGCCTGCACCACACAGGCTCCATTCCGACACATAGATACCCTATACTGCCAGGTGGAAGGAGTGACCTTAGGTTGATCAATGGGGAACACCTATGTCGCAGTCTACATGTGCCACCAACTCGGAAACAGTGTTCTACAGGAAGAATCACTCCGCCTATCTACATACCGCAGATACGTCGATGACATATTTACGTACTCGTGAGATATGGAACACAGCACGACCATTTTCAGAAAGTTATATAAAGGAAGCGTCACCAAGACGTCTTTCCCAGATGTCGCGTTGAATGGTATCACAGACGGCAACGTGACCTCCATTCACCTGAAACCAACAGACCTCGACCGATGTTTACATGCAGCTCGTAAAAGTTCTCAGAGTTACAAAACTAGAGCCATCAATGCAATGTTACACTGAACATACAATACAAGACCATCTAACTGGCGCATCTTCCATACAGAAACACAACGGATCAAACAGACCTTCATCAACAACGGAGACAAGAACTCCAACATCAGTAAGCAGCTGAGGTACTTCATAAATACTCGGTAAGTTACAGCTGGAAACTCTAAGCAACACAACAACACACAAAATATATTACTGCAACCATCTGTCAACTACTTACATGAAGGATGAACGAGCATTACGTGACGATCATTATCTCCAGAAACATCAACCACACAACACAAGTTAACAAAGTCAAGCTAATACAAAAGAAAAAGAAAACAACAAACTCCAGCAATACAGAAAACAAGACTGCAAGAATCCAACGAGTTTGTGAAATCATATGCCAACAAGGAGACTGTGGCTTCCATGATAGCCCGGGTCATACTGGCTTCCATGATGGTTCGGGTCATATTGGCTTCCATGATGGTTCGGGTCAATATTGGCTTCCATGATGGTTCGGGTCAATATTGGCTTCCATGATGGTTCGGGTCATATTGGCTTCCATGATGGTTCGGGTCATATTGGCTTCCATGATGGTTCGGGTCATATTGGCTTCCATGATGTTCTGGGTCATACTGGATTCCTTAATAGTCTGGGTCATACTGGCTTCCATGATGGTTCGGGTCATATTGGCTTCCATGATAGTCCGGGTCATATTGGATTCCATGATGGTCCGGGTCATATTGGATTCCATGATGGTCCGGGTCACATCTGGCTGCCATGATATTCTGGGTCATATTGGCTTCCATAATGGTCTTGATCACATATGACTGCCACAATCGTGTAGGCCACATGTGGCAGCCATGCGTCTTGGTCATATATATATATATATATATATATATATATATATATATATATATATAAAGAGGTTCTTTATCTTGGAAGATGATCTTGTTACGAATATAGGAATGGAAAGGTGAAGGTGAGGGAGTGGGTAGATCTCTTCACACGAGGCCAAAATGATTCAATTTGTGTTGAAGTGTTACTAGAGAGAATACGGAATTCAATAGGTCGAAAGCGTTGAATATATCTTTTTTCATGTACCTATTTCAATGCTTACGGTATTTCACTGTGAGACCCGCCGCTGAAGAGCTACGTTCGAGGCCCCAAATGTAACATCATTCTCCTCTCCTGGGCTTCAAGATCTTATCATGAAAATCAAAACAACTGCTTACTTGGACGTTCAACTCAAACAAAAAACACGTAATTTCACTGTATGGCAACTGACAGACAAAAAAAATAATTATCATCATTATCAGTATTATTATCATCATTATTTATCATTATCATTATTATTATCATTATTTTCATTATCATTATTATTATCATTAGTAGTAGTAGCAGTAGTAGTGGTAGTATTCGTCAGGTGTACGCCAATTACGTGGTATTGTGTATCGTCGCAGACCTACCTTACCATAAGGTCATGTCAGTTTTTAATACCAATTCTCAGAAATTATGTCAGGCTGGAATGTTCCCTCGCTTGGGGTGTCTGTAGCAGCGCCCGCCTCAAAAGGTCATTCTTGTTATTTCCTCTGACATTTGAAACACTGCAGAGGGGGGTTTAGACATAGCGACGCACTGTATACTTGGTGTGGGGTCTGTATGGGTGGTGTGAGGTCTGTATGGGTGGTGTGGGGTCTATAGGTGGTGTGGGGTCTGTACGGTTGTGTGTTGGAAGCGGGTGGGTGGGGTCTGTGTTGGTGGTGTCGATCTGTATGGGTGGTGTGGGACTGTGTGGATGATGTGGATGTGTGTGGATTGCTTTGAGTCTGTGTGTGGCTGTACGTGTGATGTGGGTCTTTGTGTAGTTGCACGTGTGATGTGGGTCTGTGTGTGGCTCTGCGTGTGATGTGAGTCTGTGTGTGGCTGTACGTGTGATGTGGGTCTTTGTGTAGTTGTCCGTGTAATGTGGGTCTGTGTATGGCTCTGCGTGTGATGTGGGTCTATGTGTGGCTGTACGTGTGACTTGGTTCTGTGTGTGGCTGTACCGATGGTGTGGACATGTAGGACATGTATGACTGTAGGAACATGTGTGTGACAGACTAGGAAGTGGACATCGTCCAATCTTAGAAGAATAATTAAGGAGACCAACTGTCTGCTGGCAAGTATCAGGCATGCATTATATAGGTCATGGATAAGGAAATATTCAGCAAGCTGTTCAATATCCTACATAAATCAAAAACTAGATATTGCTTCTCAGGTTTGGTCACCACACTTACAGAAGGTCCAGAGGAGGGCGACAAATATGATACCAGAATTGAGAGAGTGAGTTACAGGGAGAGGTTTGAAGCTTTACATCTGCCCATTATGGGAAAAGAGAAGAGCAGAGAGGGGAGGGGTTATCTGGCCATAACCATTACTCTCTTAAGCCAGGTTGATGACGAAGACAAGGGAATATTCATCGAAATATGTAGGGACATAATAACCTAAGGACATAACATGAAATTAGAAATACAAAAAAAGGAGTATCTTCATCGTTTGATAGTCGTGGATGAATGGAAAAAAACTGTAGTATAATGTTCTGTTTATGAGATAGGGCCTTACGAGTGTAAACTCCCTCCTCACATAGTACAAATAGGAATTACAATAGGTAATTACACACACACACACACACACACACACACACACACACACTGCTTCACAGACAGACAACAAACATACACCCATCCCTCCCTTGTTATATAGGTGGTCTGTGGCAAGTATCCGAGTGTGTTGACACTCGGGAGACCCCGCACCTAACGAGGTCATTAACTCGGACGTAATGACCCAAACATCACTGTCACCGGAGCCAGTCTGGAACCCTGACGGGTGGAGACTTTTTTATATATATAGATGACAGCGTCATCTTGCTGCTGCCGGTGGCGCTGACACTCCGCTGCGCTGGAGGAGGTTGGAGGGTTGGGAAAGCCTGCTGGTCTGGGGTTGAGGAATATCGGAGATTTTGGGCTGAGGGGTACTAAAGACTTCGGGCTGGGAAATATTGTGGTCTGGGGTTGAGAAATACTTGAGGTCTAGGTCTAGGAGGTGCATTAGAGGCTTGGGGTTGGGAAATACTGCTGGTCTGAGGGTGACAAGTATTTGACGTTTGGGGTTGGGAAATACTCTGGGGTGGAGGAATACTAGAGGTCTGGGGTTGGGAGGCATACCAGAGGCTAGGGAATACACGTGGTTTTTGGAGATGAGAAATAAACTGTAGTTTATGGATAGGAAATACTGGTAGTCTAAGAACACAAGTTCTTGATTAAGGTCAGGGGTTGTGGAGCATTATTGCTCCGGGGTTATGAAGTTCTGCCGGGACAAGAATGTCAAATATTGTTGGTGCGGGGTCGTGGAGGGTCGTATCGTCCTGCTCAAGGGTCGTACCATCATGTTCAAGGGTCGCACTAGAGGGTCGTATACCGTCGAGCTCGAGAGTCGTACCGTCGTGTTCATGGATCGTACCTTCGTGTTCAAGGGTCGAACCATGGTGTTCATGCGTCGTACCGTCGTGTTCAAGAGTTAAGTCATCCAACAAACGTACCTAAACACTGGCATGACGTAACCTTACAACGCTCGTCAGTTATCCGTCAAGCCTGAAGCTGGTTTCCTTCCCCCAGTAACCCTGACCGACCATCGTTAACTGTGATTGTCTTGGACGCGCCAGCCACATCCTACCTAACCTTGCCCAAGGGAACGTGACAGACCTGAAGCTTCCATCCTTATATTCCACACCTCCCTGACGTCCAGGTAATCTCCACAAACACCAGACCGTTCCATCGTGTGACTGCAGTCATTTGTTTTTCCACTACTCACTGTCTAAAAGAAATTTCTTTTTTTTTCTTTCACCTTTTGTATGCTGAATTTTTCCACTTTCGCAAAATATTTTCTGCATTTCTTTATATATTTTTTGTAAAGCCTGCAAATGATTCCGCTTCAAGGTATTTGCAAAAACTGCATACCTTTCGAATTCTTTTTTGAGACCTATGGTTTCCTTTGGGTGAAAAGCTGGATTAATCAAATGGAGCGAGGCCCGTGCTTCACTGGTTGTTCTTCTTAAAGAGAACAGCGCGGGGCTCAGCTGGTACAATTGTTGTGTTCAACAATAACATCCATCGGGAACAACACCTTTCATAAATATGCGTCGCTTTTGTTTATGGTCCGTTGTTGACTGCCCTCCTCCACACCTGTAAACACCGACGTCAATAATGATCCCTCTGAATCCCCGGCCGGTTTACAATGATTCAGGATCCATGAACATTACGAGCGATATATCTCCTGCCAGTTTCTATTTATGTAAACTTTACAATCATGACAAACAGTTTACCTCTGGCTAGTATATGATGATGTAAACTTCACAATCATGACAAACAGTTTACCTCTGGCTAGTATATGATGATGTAAACTCCACAATCATCACAAAGTTTACCTCTGGCTAGTTTATGATGATGTAAACTTCACAATCATCACAAATAGTCTATCTCTAGCTAGTTTATGATGAAGTAAACTTCACAATTATCACAAACAGTCTACCTCTGGATAGTTTATGATGATGTAAACTATGAAGTTTACATCATGTGAACAGTCTCCCTCTAACCAGTTTATACTGATGCGAGCTTCAGAAATATCACGAACATTCTACCTCTGGCCAGATCACCCTAACGCAGGCTTCACAAACATCTCCCCGTAGTTCAAGCGTAAAGCAATTGCCCCGCCAGGGACGAAGCATGACAGGACGCTGTGTAGAGGCCCGAACTCGTGACTACTTGAGCCACATCAGACCCGTCTGACCTTCTCCATGCGTTAAGTCATGCTCAACGCCTCAATGTATCACGGGTGGTACTGGTTACCTGGTGACCACCAAACAGAGCCGTGGAGACCGAGGCACGGGTCGGGGTGGCTGGATGCCTATGTTAGCTAGGCTTCAAGCCCATCGACCGACGGCCTACCGAGGGGGTCATTACGGCCGTCAACAACGTCAAGCGACACCACCAACCGCAAGACCTTCATCGCCTTCTCCAGACGTCCGGAAGAAATCTAAGACCACGTGCACTCTCACTCTGCATGTGGCCTTTGTCGTGGCGCAGAACGAGACGACGATCTCTGGAACGAAAGAAATAGTGTTCAATACAGCGGTAATTCCCTCATAATTCTCCTTGTCACTATCTGATCTCTTTTCGAACTGATTTCCTAAAGTTCTTCTGCGTCATTTTTCCTTCATGACTCGAATTTCCAACCCGAACAGAACAGCCAAACTGTTCATGAGAAATGAATCATCACTTGTGTTCTGGGTCCAACGACGATGATTCTGAGCTGTGAATCACGTCAGCCTTCGAGTGGAGCGTGACTTCTGAGTCAGATGGGACACTTCTGTTCACTCCGACCGAAGCTCACGACACCTTCAACAGAATTCCTTCCACATCACCGAGAAGAACTTGAGAATCCATTTTCTTATTTTCTCGCGGCCTTAAGATGCCTTAGAATGTATATGATGATCTACGAGGGATTTTCTTTTCGTCAATAGGCAAGTCAGAGGCCCCGTCCGTCACACTATCATGTCAGCTTTACCACTGACAGCTTTTGTACGGGTCAATACAGCTCATTCAGAGGTGTTCCCCGAACTACAGCGCTCGGCAGGAAGTCAAATACGTAGTTTACAACAAGGAACTCTAACCATCAGGAACCTCCGGAAATGGAATTCCAATCCCGAAAACGTCAATATTTGATCTAGGTCAGCCAAGTTACAGTAACAGTGAAAACCAACGTACCGAAAATACCAGCACCGTACCGAGTGCACAAAGGTGGTCCAAAGACGTACTTCCACCAAACATACCCAGTCAGTACCTCGCTATCTTCAGCTCGCGTAGAAAGTGGCTTTACCACACAAAAACAAAATTACTCAAAATATGTCTTTATCTTCGAGATAGCTAGATTTTGTGGTCTGGGTGGGACCTGGTACACGAAACCAGACAAATTCTGATGAAAGAGAGACTTGTATGGGAACCACCCAGCCAGCAAGAGAGTCGTGCCCACTGGATATACCTCACCCCAACATGCAAGGCCAACAGCTGAGGAAATACCTCAAATGATCTGGAGTATATATATGAATACTTCCCACGTATTCCCTGCGTGTCGTAGGAGGCGACTAAAAGTCAGGATATTCCCTCTAAGGCTCAGTCCTCTGTTCTTGACGCTACCTCGCTAACGCGGGAAATGGCGAATACGTATGGAAAAAAAAGAGAAAAAAAGAAAAAAAAAGAATATATATATATATATATATATATATATATATATATATATATATATATATATATATATATATACATATAGCGTCATTAGGATGGCCTTGATTAGAGCCTCTGTTGCCCGTGCCGTCTCAGGTAACATAAAAAGAAAATGTGATGAGAGAATGTACAGCTACGCTTGACAGCCTGCTTGAAATGTTCCTTACCATGTCCCTGGAGGAAGCTGTTGTGCCAGGGGAGTGGAAGAAGGCCAATGTACATGCCTTCCTTTTTTTTCAGACTGTGACCAGGATGTTGCGCTGAACTACAGACTAGTGTCCCTGGAGAGCCTGGTTTGTAAGACATGGAAAAGATAATCAGAAAACAAATGGATGACTGCTGGAGAAACTATGTAGGCGAAAGAGAACACGGATTCAGGAAGGAGGTCAAGATAGTGTGAGCTCCAATTCAGACAAAAGGGAAGGACAGGTGGCTTGGGTGTGTGTGTGTGTGTGTGTGTGTGTGTGTGTGGACTGCCAGGACGCATCTGACGCTGTGCTACGTCGGAAGCTTGGTAAAGAAGCAGGAATTTGAGGCTAGAATTAAGGGTAGACTCGTTCCATGAAAAGAAAGTAATCTTCGTGGAAGGGGACAAAGGGCGTGGGTCAGAAGAGCCTCCTCAAGGTGGGATGGGGTCGTCAGGCCGTTGGTTTTCTTGATCAGATCGATCCTAGCATTTGCAGAAGGACCGGAGTCGTACCTAAGCATGTTGGCGGGTGATGCCAAAATCTTGATGAGGAATGCATCAACTCAAGAGAAGCTAAACAAACTTAAAACTTGGACTGATACGTGGTTGTTGTAATCAATCCCAAATAAATACAAAATAATGAAAATGGGACGCAGTAAGAGAAGGGCATCGATGCCATTATTATACAGTAAGAGACAAAATGCAGATATCTGTATGTGAGGCGGTCTTGGGAGTCAACATTGTAGCTGATCTGTTGCCAGATCTGCACCTCAGATTAAATGCAAAGGAGGCAAACTGTCTGCTGGATAATATTATGATAAGAAAACATTTAGCAAACTGTCCATAGCGTATATTAGCCCCAAACTAGAGTATGTTTCATCGGGTTTAGTTACTGTACTTAAAGAAGCACAAAGAGGTGATAGAGGAGGTCTAGAGGAAGTCAACAATGATGGTGCTAGTGTTAAGAGAGCTGAATTACTGAGAGAGGTTAAAGACCATGAACCTGCCTATCAAGGAAGAGAGAAGAATATGGAGTGACTTGACTATAATCTTCAAGTTTCTAAACTAGCTTGGTGATGTCAACAGTGAACAATTGTTAGAAAGATACAAAAATAGAACAGCTAGAGGCCATGAAACCAAGCAAGAACATTTTTAAAGAAAGCTGTACAGAAATATCCTTACAGTGTGAGAGTAATGGATGAACGGTATGAGCTTAGCGATGTGAATACTGATAGCATACCAGTGTTTCAAAATCTGTATGATGAAGTTCAAGTGACAGATCTCCACTAGCGTAGAACTCCTTCCCCGTAGCGTACAAGTGGGTAAGTAAGCACACATTAACCCCACCCACCACTTGCCTGAGCAATATACAACACCAGGGTAGTGGCGGTGGTGATGACACAACCAGGACGTACAGGAGTATTATCATGAGGGTGACTCAAGTCCCCACCCACCACTCCAGCCAGCCAGCTGGGCGGGTCGGTCCGCCGCCCACGTGACGTACAGGCCCACGACAACACTCGCACCGACCGCCGCCCACGTGACGCACAGGCCCACGACAACATCAGCACCAGGCGCAACCACACACCCAGCTGGGAGCCAGCAGCAGGTGCAGAGTGAGGGAAGCACACGAAAGGCTACTATGAGTGATGAGTGTACCACCATGAGTGATGGGTGTGCCACTAGTGGTGGTGACCGAGGTGATGAGGATGGTCAGGGGAGATGTAACACGCCCCCTCTATCTATAAAGGCGAGAATGAGGGAGATGACGATGCCATGTTCGATCATAAATAATCGGGCTCATGAGGGAAATCTTAATGACTCACTTCATGGTGCGCGGGAGCTCTGGCAGCGCGCCTCTGAATGCCGCTCACGTTACTGGTGATGAACGAGGCACAGAAATGAACCAGATTAACCTATCTCCTGTCGTGGTGCACGGGAGGGAGGAGGGTAAGTTAGCGAGGGAAACGGAAAGACGGGGAAAGTTCAGGAATGTTGGGGATGGAGGGGAGGTGGAGGAAGAAGAGGAGGGGGAACGGGGGAAAGCGAAGGATGGGAGAATGAGAGGAAAGGAACAGAGGAGGACGATGGGGGAGGACGGGGAAGGAAAAGATGGGAAAAGAAGGGATGGGAAGTATAAGGGAAGGACGGGCGGCGGAAGACGTGATAAAGGACAGCAGTAATGTTCTGAGGTCACGAGCTTCTGAGTGGGTAGAAACAGGACAGTAAAGAAGATGGTGTCTCCCCACCCACCACTCCCTCCCTCACAACAGCCAACTCAACAAAACAAACAAACAAACAAAAAAACACAGACCTGTACGCGCCGGCAGGAGTGTTCGCTAGAACAGACCTGCCAGAATGTACTGGATCGGAACCAACCATCATATGAAAGGAGTCTAACCCTGGCCACAGATCATGTGATACTCTAACCACACCAACCCGACTGAGCAGCAGCTGTTAATACTATGAACTGTGCATGGGGTATATACAGCTGGTAGGGGACCTGGAGCCAACTCACGCCTGTAGCGGGATCCTTGATGTACGTGAGAGCTTCATCATTTTACGTACTACAGACTCATCCATTATCTTCCCTGACATGCTAAGCCATCACTATCCTCGACTTAGAACTATTAACATCTATAATACTATCTTTCTCGAGGAAAATGTCTCAACTACAACGACTGAGTATCACCACAGCTTTATGTCCCACCCGTCAGGCCTGTAGGAGTTCTGCCAGCCTGACGCCGTGGCGAAGCTTGGTGACGAGCTAGTAAAAACTGTCCAGCAATTTTCAGAGCCACCTCGACGGATTAGGAGGCCTAGTATCACATCGCACCCTAGGCGAGAGATATCACGCCAGCCTAAGCAAAAAAGACATTACGCCAACAACGTTGTTACATAATTCAAAACATAAAAGTTTCTTTCTCTGAAAACTGGATGAGATTATAGGCAGCTACACACACCAGAAATGTTGGAGGTTTCCCAGTGTACCCCCAGCAACTGCCCAGCAGTACATGACCGAACTTAGAAAATAATTTGAGAAATATATTAGTTAATGGACTGAGTACCCATATCTCTTTCAGCATAGCATTAACAAAATTATGGTTAAGAAAACCAGCAAATATCTCGTACAAACCTGATACGCAGTTACCATGAATTATATTTAACACTCGCGACTATGTCCACTTATGCTAAACCATCACCTGAGATTGGGATGATTTAAATCGAATACATGAGCTTGGACTAGTCCACTTCATGATGATTAAAGAGTACGACTGTGATGCCCTATTCACTAAAACTGAACCTGATTCAGCCCTCGTCAAAGGCAAAGCTACGTCTGCAGGGGACGAGGGTATGACCAATGACATTTTACGACTCCCACGCAACACACTAAGCAATCCTCTTCTCACAATCCAACATAAGCTATGCGGAGGGAGTTCTACCCACCACCTGAATGAATACCCATTCCAGTCAGTCTGATACATTTAGACCTATGTCTCTGACAAGGTGTTATTTAGAACCATCAAAATGATGGTCCTCAGTAGTTTTTTTATATAGAACTAAAGATTTCTTATCTTTTATCAGCTATCTACAATGGATATTAGTGTTCTGGTTCCTGCCCTGGATTTCTGAACATGTGTGTAACAGAAAATCATCTGTTACGCTTCAAAGACACAAATGTGAAATCAGGCAGCTTGAAGTTTGGTGCTCCGCAGGGTAGTGCACTTAGCCTCACATTGTTTGTTGTCCTGATTAATGTCCTCCTCCTGTCCATGCCCACGAACACCGACCACCATATACTTAGTTATGCTGACGATATATTATGATTAACACTTCTGGGTATGATGATGTACTAACTATACTCATCCAAACTGGTCAAAGGTAAGGGCTTGTTATCTCTGCTGGGAAAGCTAAACTTCTCAACAGACGCACAACAAAAGAAGTGGATTCACCAGGAAAATCCGGCTGAGCACTGGGTCACACACAGGGTATGTAAGAAGGCAGCTGTGGTATCTTGAAGTAAGAATATTAGGAGCTGTTATAACCACGCTACACATCAGTGCAGGGAAAGGCATAAACACAGTACTGTTGGTGGCCCCAGTCAACAATCTGGGGTAAATGTCACACACAGAAATAACGCACAGTGCTTACAAATGTTCTCGAACAGATTATGCTGCGCCTCTGCTTTTTCTTTTTTTTTAATGTTGAAAACTCCAGTCAGGGACAAAAGTCTACATCAAGGTCGAGCCTTAAATGAAATATAGAGAGAAGTATGGAAAGGAAATACAAGGGAAAGTATTCAAGAATTTTTGAGAAAGTGAAAGACCTGTATTTTGAAATGTGCCAGGTCATACTTATAGAGAAAGACATGAGAAGGTTGAGAACTCCAAAGCTTCGACGTGGAAGGGAGGCTTAAGAAAATACAAAATGAAGCTATGAGAATTATCCGTGGCTGTCCCAGAGCAACAATGATTATGAATATAAGGAAATAGCTTGGTCTTCTTAGTATCAGTGACAGGCCAACAGAAACCACAGTCTTCTAAAGGGGGGTCCGGACACTCAGCCAAACACGTCCCAATCCGCGTAAAGAGCTCTCCTAGACCTTCTTCTCAATTGAGTCTAGATGGGTCACCACAACTGCTGCTGGGCTTAGAATGTATGATATTCGTATACTTTACAATGTGAGACAGCAGCTGCACTATCCTGCCTCAGGGGTGATTTACCTCTTTGAGTGCTCACTGCTCCTCCCTCTTCCCCAAAGCACCCGCCCAGATCACAGCTCGTGTCGATGTTGAGAGCCGACGACACTGAAACCCGTCACCACGTTGACACCATCACCACTGAACACAGTCTCTCACAGCACTGGTGCTGGTGTTAGGTTGTGCTGGTGTTGTAACACATACTTTGACAGCTTCTACGATGAACTGGGACTCAGAGGATCAATATAATCGGGCAGACACACTCTAACCTGAACTATTCGCCAACCTTATGACCCACACTAAATTTGCTCATAACTCCAGGCCAGATCAATCTGACCGTGATTGAATCTCTTTCTTCACAAAAATTCAGTCAACTACTTTCAGTATGACTAAATATGCGAGTGTCTGAAGCACGACGCAGGGGTAACCCAGTTCCCCATGATGGAGTTATAGTTCAGTTTCTCTGGATTCCTTCACATACTGGCCACAGAATGCATGACATGGATGATGAATTACCAAATACTTACGCCTCGAAGAATCTGGTGGATTATCATCACCTGCACCTGCCGCAGTACAAGGAGCCTTGAAACAAACCTTGAGAACAAGCGAGAGCAACATCTTCTAAAATGAAGACGAAGCAAAGCCATCATAAGTGTCGATCCTTCTACCATCATCATATCATGTAAGAAGAAACATTAATATGGTTCCTCCATCAGCATTGGTAGTCACCTTGATGTTATTATCGCCCCACGACTCAGCTTGGGTTATAAATAATCATGGTAGTTTGTCCCTCCTACTGAGAGTGAACATACCAAATGTTGAATATCAACTCTGCCAACAAGGTTATGAACTTGACTGTCGTAAGTTTAACGAATTGCATTATCATGAGACCTTTTCACTGTCGACGTCGTCTAGCTGATCTAGCACCTTTAAGGACAGATAATTCCTACCATGCAAGATATGTATGAACATTCGTTCACAACTATGTTCAGCCTCAGGTACTTGAAATATATCCCATCTTTGCCCGTTGTAAACAGTTAAGTTGTTATATACATACCTAGTTACATAATCTATTCATTGTTGCTAAACCTCCGTAAACCGCTCACTTGATATGTAAATGGCTGCATAATTCACCCGTCGCGGCCCAAGCCTAGTGGGCTTCGTGTCGTTCACTATGCAACTCGTAATGTAACTCACTCACTCAGACCCAGTCTCTAGACCATTCTTTCTGCGCTCTGTATCATCTTTTGCGTCACCGCCCACGGGATGGGGAGCTGCGTAATTAATTCGCCGCTCTTGTGGCAAAAATTTGAATTATATTCAGCCAGCAGGAAAGAAAAGCTGAGAAGCACCACATAAGAAAACGTGAGAGGAAATTTTTTCCTGATCTGCCTGCGGGGTTCCTCCATGAAAGGAGCTCAAATCTGAAGTGGAAAAGAAAAAGAAAATGGTCGAATTCTACAACGCAATTTCGTTTTCCTTCGTGCTACGGGTGCATTTACCGATGACTGACAGAATTAAAATATTTGTTTAGCCTGGATTTGAAGGTTCTGATAGTCTCCGTATTTACAACATTTGGTTCTACAAGTCTGCAACTAAAAAGCGATTTTGCCCACATTACAATCGCATCTTCTTCCCATTATTCTCATACCGTTATTTCCGGTAAGCTGCATCTCTATCTAATGGCAGGAAATTTTCATATGTTATGTTGAAATTCTGCAGAAGTTTTAAAACTCTTGTCAGGTCTCCTCGGTGTCTGCGCTTCTGCAGAGGATATGATTTTAGATTTCGGAGTCTTTCTTAAGAAAGCTTGTATGTGAGTGACGGAATTGGCTTTGTTGCTATTTTCCAGAATAGCAGGGTGGGGGATGTGGATGGGGGGAGAGGGGGACAAGTGAATAGGAGAGGGGCGGGGGGAAGAAAGAAAGTTGGGAAGAGGGGGAGGTGGGTGAAAGAGGGAACGAAAAAATGTAGGTAGGTAAGCATGGGTGGAAGGGAAGCAGTGGAGGGAGGGGTTGGGAAAAGGAGGGGAAACGGTGGAGGAGTGGGGGAAGTAGGGGAGGCGGGGGATGGAGCAGTATCAGGCGAATGAGGGGGTGGGGAAAGGAGGGGTGGCGGGGGAAGAGGAAGGTGTAGATCGTGGAGGGAAAAGTAGGAAATTAAGTGAAAGTCAGTGTTGAGGAGGGACGTCTGTCTGCCCGGTGTGCCTGATCCCCTGGCGGGGAAGGTAATGTGGGTGGAGGAAGGGAGAGTGGAGGAGCGAAGGGTGAAGGCAAGGTTCTACAAGTAAGAAATACTCCAGCATTGAAAACACCGCAGAAGAGCACGAACGATGATAAAGATCAAACCAGACCGTTCATATTGGAGAAGCAGCCCAAAATGTATGGCAGAGACTTGAAGACAACGATGATACAAACTACAGACAAACCCGGAAACTGGACAACAGTAGAAACATGGAAGATCCTTGGTTCCCAAAGCTTTCAAGGAGGCCCCAGTCACCCATCGATGCACACAATGAACATTGTTTAGCTTAGCCTTGTCAACAGGACAGCAGAGGTACAACACGAATACATAAAGCATACCGGAGTTATGTAGATAAAACATACTTCCAGATAATCACCCACATGCATAAAACAAACATACATCCTGCACCTGTACACACATCAATCCTCTCTTCCATTTCAAACCAACGCTTCCCTGCTCCACCACTTCTTCCTCTCCTCTGACAACCTGATGAAAATAAAGAGGGTGGAGGTAGAGCGGTTGGTGGAAAGAGGATGAAGGTAAGGGTGGTGGAGGAAGGGAGGATGGAGACAGGGGAAGTGGAGGTAGGGCAAGAGGAGGAAGGGAGGGTGGAGGCAAGACGGATGGAGGTAAGACAAGTAGAATAAGAGAGGTTGAGCTAAGGCGAGAGGAGGAAGGGAGGGTGGAGGTAAGACGGATAGAGGCAAGGCAGGTAGAAGAAGACAGGGTGGAGGCAGGGAAGGTTGTGGCGGGAAGATGGACAACATGGAGGTGTGGCGGTGACTATACCAAATGTATGTCTTGCCGTGAGCACGAATCTGGCCGTCGCACACATCTGTCATGGAGACAAAACAGAACCTACAACCCTTGACCCAGAAACCACGATTCACAAACTACGGTCCACAAAAATGGGGGAAAAAATACTACAAACGATGATCCACAACTGATGTTTCACATACCATGGTCTGTAAACCATGGTATACAAACCGTGGTCTATAAACCACGCTGAATAAACGACGGTCCACAAACATTCCACAAACCAGGATCGATAAACTACGCTGAGCAAACCTGGTCCATAAACGAAGCTATGCAGCCTATAATGGTCCACATACCACGCCTCACACACGACAGGGGGCGTTCTGCGCGGTGAAAGTCATGAGAACATAAAAAATGTTCGCTCCTGTGCAAGCTCGCAACCCGCGCTCTGCAACCCACTGTTATCATTATTTTTTTCTCCGTGGTTACTCATCAGTTGACCCGCCGAGCACGAAGGTACGACCCTTACGCACGACTGTACGACCTTTGGGTATGATGGTGTGATAAATGACCTGATCTTTTAGAATCAGGTCAGAGCTAATTCAGCCGTCATTTTGCCCCACTGCGTCTGTGCCAGCCTCATGTCGCCTAACCTAAATAATGCCTCAGAATATATATTACAGAATATAATTCATGGCAATTTAGTTGTATTAACCCTTAAACCTTATTTCACAACCGAACAGTATCAGAGAAGATAGAAACAATATACGAAAAACTCAGTTGCAGGCAACACAAGAGCAATTCAAACATTCTGAAATACTTTTAAATAAAACTAGTGTTTACATCGTTATACACATCTGATACTAAGTCGAGAATCATTATTACTTACACTGTATGAACTGCGAATAATGAAATGATATGTGAGTCTTTTAATGTCCAACGCTGATATTTTCCCGCTGTAACATTGTCCACATTTTGATCTAGATCTAGATAAAGTCCAAATCTGAAGATATATCTGTCGCTTTCGACAACCAAATGGCGAAATCTAGTTCCAAGTCTTGTGAATTCTGGCGACTGAAACCTGAATCAATTCACATGTGAATCACTGAGTCAGGTCCACTGAAATCTGAGTTTCAAATCATCCACTATATATCAAAGATATTCATTTATTTTAAAGATTGTGAGGTTGAATGGTCCAATGGGCCAAGCGAAGACGTGGTGGTTGTGGTCGTCGTTATGATGGTAACACCTAAATACCGTAACGGTATTTAGGTGTTGGTTGCTGTGGTCGTTGCTATGATGATAGTTGGAGTGATATTGTGATGGGGCTGGTTGCTATGTCGATGATGACTGTAATGGTGGCTGTGGCTGCACGACAGATGCATCTGGGCCGTAGTGGTGGTGGTACCAGGTAAGAGACGTGCTTTAGCGTACAGCATCTCTCTCCAACATATTTTTGCCATGGCACTTGAATAAACCTTTCATGCCATCCACTGATCACATCTTATATTTCTCACTCAGCCTAAAGCACTCAAGTTGTACTTGGTACTCATAAAATTTCATTATCACGGCTGCTGTCGCCTTGAAGACGGAGATGGAAGTGCAGTCTGGGAGGCAGCCAACCGCCAATTCCAGCACGGGCTAGGCTACATCCGTGGTGAAAGTCATGCACTACTTTGCCTTTGAATAAGAGATGATTTTGATGCAACTTTTTGCTTGCTCTTCTTTCTCTTTGTTCTATATATTCCAAAACCTTCATAATTCAGAGAAAATATATATTTCAAATCCTTCATATATTCAGAGAAAATATATATTCCAAAACTTCATATATTCAGAGAAACTCTTAGTACTATGTGACGATAGATAAACTTGGCTTTGACATTAAACAAGACTTCGGCAGCTGAGAACAATGAATACAAATTAAACAATGATCATCTGCATCGGTAAAAAAAAAAAAAAAAAAAGATCCTGTAGGTTGTTCTGGGTTGATGTGGGATGGGGAGTGGGCCGGTTGTTGTCGTGCGGTGTGGCAACACTAGACCACAACTTTCACTGCAATACACAGTTGCCACTTCCTCCCTCCCGTGACTTGTCGCACCTTGCCCCTCTGCTCTCATTCACGTTCACAAATATCTCTATCAATACTTACATACATTCGCACGGATACAATGATAATGCCAGGGTAATCATTCTCGTAAATAAATGGATAATGGCATGCGGTGAATTAGAAACGGCACAAGTGACACGAAACGAGTCTGACCTAGATTGAAAAAGTGAAGAATATTACTTGGAGGAAAGTTCGGTTTGCCAGGCAGGATATCACGTCTCAGGCAGCTTACCAAATGAGATGTGACAAAAACCATATTGCTCTGCTGAGGATCTGGACGCCTTACTTATCCTTGATGTTTCCGCTAGTGCTTACGCCTCATCTTGCTTTGCCTCTACGACGTATCTCTGCAAATCTCTGAGAACTGCAGTTAGCAACATATTCCACAAGAGACGCGTGTTCCCGAGCAAACGCAGCAGGGGGTCGTCTGAGCGCATCAAGCTAGCATAACCTATATTCAAGTGAGGCAGAAGAGCGGGCTGGAGTACTGCAAACTTCGACCCGACAGTCATGGTAGAGTGTAAATAGGAAACTAGCGCGTGTATGGGGGATGGAGTAACAGCGATTGCCTCACTTTCATGATTACGCTAGTCTTGGGGAAATTATAATGAGTCATTAACGTTTTTCACGCTCTCGTCCTGCAATTAGCAAGAATTTCTTCCGGGTTAGCGAGGTACTGACGACCAAGGGGTGGCAATTTGCATTCTTTAGTTAGCGAAGTAACATCGTGATGAGTTATCATACTTGCATAATGGCGGTTGTCTGAGATAATGAGGACAGACTAGAAAGAAAAAGAAAAGAAAACGTGTACTTGTTACCTCCATTTTTTTCTTAAAAATATTAGTGTTTCACAGTTATGTTACGCGTCATAACACGGATGAAGCTTTCCATACACAGCACCTGACGGTCCACCGACAACACAAGACTCGACGCCGTGGTAGGTACTCCGGGCCTCTGGATTGCAGCTGACGGTTGTATCGGTCATATGGTGTCCTGTACCCACGTCAGTCGGGAAGATTTTGAACGATTAGAAGTTTACGGGATATTCGCTCATTTTTCTTCGTCTCTCATTCATATGTATATACTCATTTTCATGCAGACAGACAGAAAGAAAGGCGCATGCGCGTGTACGTCTAGCACAAAAACCAGCCAGTGGGAGGAGGAGGAGGAGGAGGAGGTTCTTATGATGACTTTCACCTCAAGCCGAGTATGGTCATTGCCTGCTATAACTCCCATAATCAACGTTAACTATTCCTATGTCTTCATCCACCCTCGATCCTTGCGGTTTTCCTTTCGTTCACCATCTCATGAATAGAATTATCGTAACATCAATCCCATCAGGGACTGACATAGTAGGTCACTGCAGAACGCATTCGGGGCTTCCCCCTCCTCTTCGCCTGTCTGCACTTCTTCCAAAAGGTTACAGGTGATCACCGGTTGCTAGGTCCAGTAAACACAGTCAACAGGTCTGGCCTGCGTTTTCCTGCCAGACGATTGCGTTTAATGTAACCAAGTTAAGCTCTGGGGACGGACCGCTGGCAGCCGTCCAGAACGGTTTCTCTCGAGAGAAAATAACAGTCCGGCAAGGCTGTGTTGCAGACGGGTGGAGGAGGGAGGGGATGGTGAAAACTGAGAGGTGTAGGAGAAGGTGACGACTGGGGTTAAGTTCGGGGGAAGTTGAGGATTTTATGAGGTTATGCCAAAAGATTAGGACTGTGAGGTTATGTAGGGAGAGATGGGGTCAGGTGAGAAGGAAGGTGAGAGTCAAGTTAGGTCAGAGGGATGGTAAGGAGTGTGAGGTTAGGTGAGATGGAGGGTGAGGAGTGTGAGGTTGGGTGAGAAGGAAGATAAGGACCGTGAGGTTATGGAAGGTGAGGTGAAGAAGGTGACGACTATACAGTGTGAAGGAACGTGGAGAATGCCATATTTTACGGAAAATCTACATGTACGGGAGTTGGGAGCCTGATCACAGAAAATGAAACAGTAGAACAATGGTCATTCGAAAACCTGGCAGCCTCCTACAGGTATAAAATACTACCGTAATATAGCCTCAACCTGACCTAAGAACATAATATATGCAAACATGGCAGAGACCAATACATCTGTATTGACTTTGGTCTCAGACAGCTTAAGGTGAGACGTCCCGCCAGACTCTGCTGCAAGCGAGATGGTTGCAGTTCCGATCTCTCTCAAGACCTGCCCCTCTCATCGACCTTATCATTATTCGTTTTTCATTCTTTTCATCATCAATCGCTGTATTTCTACTCACCTTTCTTCTGCTAAATACATTAAGCCAGTACCTCATCTCGTACCTTCATTTTCTCGGATACTCGCGTGTTTACTGATGTTTTCATTAATTCCTCTCACGTTTCGGATTGTAATCCTCAACCATGACTTAGCTTCTTCATCAGTAATTATTATTTTTGTAAAACACAAGCAAGTCTGCTGCTCACCTCACGGACCTTGAACCCTCAAACTTTGGTGTCCTCTACATACATAATTTACTTCTGACCAACAATTTCCAAAGTTTCGCCCACAGCACTCCCATATTTACAACCCTTACAACTTTCATCAACAACCTAAATTCCCTGCCACGAGGCTGTGGCATCCTCAAGCTAAGGACCTCTGCTCAAAACTGAACGTATGGTTGAAGTCCTCCCGCACAGATGGTGAAGGGAGATGAAACCCTAACATTTTCCATCATGACGATCTTGAGTAAATTATATGAACACCCTGACCAAAGGACAGACCTTCCCCACCACTCCTCCAACACTCTGGGTCGCTGCTGCACCTCCACAAGATCTACATTATGGTCGCCTCCGACTGGTTCATACGACCGTTCTCTTGTAAACGTCTCTCGTCAACACACCTCCTAGTACGGCAGGTCCCTCTTAGTATCATTACTGGCACTCTAGTAGTGGTGAATGGAGCATCTTACAATGTCTTCCTTCCATACCGCCTCTCCACAGGTAAAGCGCTTTTTTTTTTTTTTTTTTGTCCGCTAAGTTTGTAATGGAAATTCTTTCCTCAGGGAATGGAGGTATAAAACCCCTCTGCCTCTGAGACTGCGTCTTCTAAACTGTGGTTAAACTATCTTTGGTATGAAGCTAATAGGGCAAGAAGCCTGGATAAACTCTCCCTTCCATTCGCACTCAGTCTTCATCACAGCCTAAAAGCATTGCAAACATACGATTCGTGATGCGAAATATTCCTTTACCACAAGACGTGAGAGAGACATCCTTTCTTATCCTCCATTGATAGGTTTTTTGGTTTTGGTCCAAAGTATCGCTGTCTCTCTTAACAACAAAGCAACTCTTTTCGGTACCTTTTTTCTCTCTCCTCCAACTCCATCTTGAATTCCTTTAACATTCCCTCACTTACTGACAGATCTCTTTTTAATCCAATACCCCTTTTTGTCATCTCTTTTATTTTTGTTCAACTAGTTCTTTTTTGCTTTATGTGGAGCACACAACAGAGGCCATAGCAAGTGCTATCATATCCACTTGAGTTCGCCATCTTCCGTTTAATTTAGCTTAATTAAATTCGCTCTATCCCATGCACGCCTCTCACACTCCTGAAAGTTCTGGTTCCGATAACCCAGAGCCTTGTTCACTCCATCCTACAATCTCCTTTTTGGTTTTCTCTGTCTCCTTGCTCCCTCCCTCCACTTCTGACACATAGACCCTCTTAGTCAGTCTCTCTTCGCTCATCTTAACCGCATTTTCAAACCAACAGAACACAACTTGGTCAAGTCTCTCAATCATACTCCGCTTACCGTCACACACTTTTGATCGGTAAATGGAATTCAAAGTAGAGAAATGTAAATGAATGCACTTTGATGTTAACAATGTCATAAACGCAAAATGCTCGGTAAAAGAATAAATAAATATCAGACGTAAAAGAAGAAAAAGATTTTAGAGTGAGTATCAGTAATGGCGAACAATATGAAAAATAATGCCTGTCTCCATATAATAAAGCCAAGAGGATATTAGGTTGCACCACCAGAAATATAAACTGTCAAACAAAGCATACAGTTCTCACTCAGTTAAACGCCTTGGTCTGACCTTATTTAGAAAGCAGTGTCAGTTTTTGCCGCCAAACCTGAACAAAGATGAAGAAAAACTAGAACGAATTCAGAGACGCGCAGTGAAACTAATTCCGTCACTTGGAAACTGACCTTATGAGGTTAAAATTTCTTCACCTCAGACGCGACTCTGCCGACAGTTACAACCTGACCATTAAAGATATGATAGTTATCCACCTCCTCTGGACTTGTAGTCCATTTCTCTTCTCCTCCCTTTACTTCTCCATCCATCACTTTAGTCCGGTTCTTTCATGCTTCATTTACTACCTGTTTCTTTTGATGTTTCATTAAAGTCTGGCCATGACAAAGGGGTCTTGTCCATGACTGGAGCTTTCCATTAACCTGCCGTGTCTCGTGTGATACAAAGAAGAGTATCAGCGCTGAGGACGAAGTTTTAATTTTGCTTCCTTTTATGCGGACCAAAGATTCTGAGGATAAACACGTCGATCACGAGTTCCTTGAAGTAAACTTCCCAGAAATTTTCGAACCAAGATCGAGACTACCTTGCCCCAGTGTTTGTATGCCTCACTTGCATTTCTTTCCTTCCTGATGTGGTCAACCTCTTGAGTACGACAGTACGAACGACACTTGAACACCATGGTACGAAGTTTAACCACGACGGTATGAGACTCGAACACCAAAGTACGAGCCTTAAGCACGACGGTACGACACTTGAACACCATGGTACGAATCATGAGCACAACGGTGCGATCCTTGAACACCATGGTACGAGTCTTGTGCACGATGGTACGAGACTTGAATACCATGGCACGAACCTTGCGCACGACGATACGACCCTCGAGCACCGTACAAACCTTGAGCACGAAGAACGTACGACACTTGTACACCATAATACGACTCTTTAACACGGCGGTACGACCCTTGAACACCGTGGTACGAGCCTTAAGCATGGCGGTAGGACCCTTGAACACCGTGGTGCGAACCTTGGGCACTATGATACGACCTTTGAACACCACGGCACGAACCTTGAGCATTACAGTGCGACCCTCGGGGACAACAGTAGGACCCCACCTTGGGTAGGATGGCCTGGGCTTTGACCCGAGTCGTAAGGGTCCCGTCAAAAGCCAGGCAATCAAACATACCCGAGGGTCGTACTGTATAATCTATCGACCCCCTGCCCAGAGAATGCTGAGACCCTTTCACAATAATGATGAGCACTATATCCACGACACAAGAGTAAAGAAATGATACATGTTGACACATGATTAAGAGACGGGGCAACGCGAGTGCAAAACTCGCTCCCCGTAACAAATACACACAAGATGAACAGAGAGATGCATGATGATAAGCTAAAGGATATCACTTGATGTGAAGCAAAAGCTCTGATGATCTGTAGGAAGCCTTTCTGGGACCCACAGTGGGATATTCCTTATCTCACTGAGGTGGAGACGATGGCAGTGGGTCAAGCTTGACTTTCTCATTCGCGCAACAAAGGAAGCTTGACTCATTATCCCGTCTGTAGGCTTTACAATACTGACACACGTTGCCCAGCATAATTCCAGCACGGCGCTACTCATTCTGTGAGAGAACATGGCTCTCTTCATATTACTCGATATTGTAATAAATTGCGAGACCATGTGGGACTCTGATTCGCCCAAATCCGTGTGATTCAAATTGACATCGTCCCACATTAGGTGAATAATAAAGAATATACTCGGTTTGTTGGTAAATATTGGCATAACATTCAACTTTGGATGAGGAAGGTATGAGCAAGCTGTTCACATCACATATAAGGCAAAAACTAGAACATTGTTTCTCAAGTTTGGTCAACGCTTGAGAGGCACAAGGAACTATGCGAGAAGGTCCAGAGAAGGGTTATGAAGGTACCGGAATTAAGAGAGGCGAGTTATTATGGGGAAAGTTTAGGAGCCTTGAATTTCTACACCATGTAAGAAAGAAGAGTAAGGGGTGACCTGATCACAATATTGAACTTTTCAAACCAGCATGATGACGCAAATAGTGAACAGTTCTTCGAAAGAAGCATTGATAGAACAACCAGTGACGGTAACATGAAATTTAAGAAGAAACCTGTTAGGAAGGATGTAAGAAGTACTTTTATAGGATAAGAGCAGTGGATGAATGGGATAAACTGAGTCATGAGATACTGAATGTGAAGAGCATACAAAAGTTTCAGAAGTTGAGTGATAATAAAGATGTGTGAGGAACTGAATGACAAGTTCAAAAGTGTTTTCACAGTAGAAGATACAGCAGCCCAACACGTTGAGGTGGAATGGGGAGGAGGTCTGGGAACGCACTGAGGTATCGAGATAAGACATAAAAGTGGGTTAAAGAATCTTGGCCCATATTAGGCTCATCTTCCTGATGAGATATCTCTATATGTGCAGATACACTTGAAAAAAATACTTGAAACGTTTAGGACGCCGCTGGAGAAAAGCAATGTGTCAAGACATAGGAAGAGGGAGTGAGATCTGCATATTACTGGAAAAGATGATCAGAAAGCAGATGGATGAGTGCTTGAAGACTCCCTCAGTGAGAGACAAGACTGTTTTTAAAAGGGAGGACCATACATAGCGAACCTCTTAGATTTGTATGGCAGAGCGATCTCCGTTGTAGACAAAAGAGAAGGCTGGATGGATCTTAGTGACCGGATTGTCAGAAAGCATTTGACACTGTACCACCACAGGGGTTGGTAAATACGTCAGGTCCTCAGGCAGGAACAAGGTGGAGATTACTTCAGTGGAGAGATTATCATAATGGAAGGGAACAAAGGACGCGTCAGGGAGGCTTCCTCGAAATGCCTCTGGTCCACAAAAGGACAACTAAGACAGTACTAGAGTCAAGAGAACTATGGGACAGAGAAGGGCTAGAAGCCTTAGATTTGCCCACCACTGAGGAAGGAATAGTAAGGAGTGACGTGATCACAATCTTTCAAATCGCACATAGTATCATATAGTCAACACTGAACAGTTACTCGACAGATATGAGGATAGAACAATCTAAGGCCATAATGTGAAGTTAGACATGAAATTCATTACTTAAGACGTACAGATGTACTATTACATTATAAGAATGGTGGATGTATGGAATAAAGTGAATGATGAAACTGTGAATGTGGGCAACATACGGAGGCTTAACAAGTTATATGACAGTGAAGACAGTTTAAGAGATGGGGCCTCACAAGGTTAGAACTCCCTCCCCTTACAGTACAGATAGGTTATTACACAAACACACATGCACACACACACACGCACGCACACACACACACACACACACACACACACACACACACGAGCGCGCGCGCGCGCGCACCTAACACCCTAGACAAATGTATCATCACACTAGACAGTGACACAGTACCAGTAATGATAATGGAGCGCGGGAATTATATATCAGTGTGTGCTGGACGTCAGACACCTCGTCCCGCCAACACCTGTATCCTACCACACCTTACTCCTGCCACACCCGTCCCCTTCCGCGGACGGACACGGCAGCAAGGAAATCGCGGCGCCAGCGAATGACGTCAATTACCACAGCCACATACAATGACGACCAACCAATGTTGGTAGAGTCAGGTACATAAGAGACTTATACCTACTATTGCGAATGTCATAAACAATCCATGAACGAATGCAGAGATAAGCAGGCAAAAAAACTTAGTCTCCCCTTCCTTATGTTCATGTCAATGAATGTCAACCACAATATTACTGCAATTCAACCAATGTGTCACTTTTCATCACGTAATCTTCATCTGATCACCGTGAAATGTATGATGTATAAACCATAGCTTTTCTTCTGTAAATCTTCCTGTACTGTACAGATGTACCTCTCATGTGCTTATGCCAAGCCTAGAAATAACTAGCCCCATCTTGATCTTAAGCTCTTTAGTTATTAGTTATATCATGACCTCCCAGTTCTGTCTCGGCTGCATTTTCTCATTCGAATGGTTGACTAAGTTCAATAAAGCGTTTTTTATACATTCATTTATCATGATAAAAACAATCACGACCAAAAGCAATCGTGTTCACAAGCAATCACGTCCACAAACAATCACGTCCACAAACAACCACGACCACAAACAATCACGTCCACAAGTCATCGTGTCCTCAAGTTATTATGTCCACAAACAATCACGTCCACAAACAACCACGACCACAAACAATCACGTCCACAAGTCATCGTGTCCTCAAGTTATTATGTCCACAAACAATCATGTCCACAAACAACCACGACCACAAACAATCACGTCCACAAACAATCACGACCACAGGTAACCACACACCGTAGATAATGACCACCACTCCAGATGAAAGCCATAGTCGCTCGTGGCCACAGCTGGGTGTGGTGTGTCTTGGCTTCACCTGCCCACACAACCCTCAACCCATCCTCACAACCCCAACCCTGTCCGACTTCCACCCACGATATTCCCATTATCTATATTTCTGTCAATATCAGTGAGCTGGAATCTATATCTATAGCTCGATGTCAGTATTCTCTCCCTAGAGTATCTGCATCTTCACTGCCTTGCTCTTCTCCTGGTGGCTGATGCGTCAGGGGCAGTGGCAGCTGGGGAGGAGCCTTCAGGAAGTACATCCAGTTTTCATCAGTACATGACTGGACTTGAGGATTCCATCACTGCCCTCAAGCAGACCACCTCGTCATAAACAATGGACCCGTAACCCATATCTTTTTTTTTTTACTGGCCGCATGCGACCAGGAATTCTATACATGCGGCCGGGCAATCTACATAGAAAATATGTGATGTGCAGCTGGACAGCTTGAGAAGGTGACTGAGTTCGATATGATTTATTGTATTTTGGCTTAACACGAAACAAAGATAAGGGAAAGATGGAAAGACTCGTGGGGAGGGCGAGTGGTTCTGAAAGAATCGTTTTGACGGTGTTATGATATACGTGGCCGGTCTTTTCTTGTCCTTTATCTATCATGTTCTATTTTCTAATGAAAGAGAATTTTAAGATGGCTTTTCCACACAAGTTTATACTGCAATGGCTGACTGTTTGCTCTGTCTCTCTGAATGTGCAATATGCTTCTGTATTTCTGGTTGCTCATTTCATATCTTGATCCTTTGAATTATTACTTGACACATGTGTTGCATGATTACCACATGTGGCAGGAGTGGCCGAACACTGATTATTTGCTGGTCAAGTGGCTGGCTAGATCACAGAGGTCACGGGCTCCTGTGTTACACCATCAGGTCTTCTGTTACCTGGCTTTCCCCATGAACTGCAACCCAGAGAGCAGATGTCACTACGGCCCCCAGACCAACAGCACCTCCCCCGCTCTATATCTCCGAGTCACATCCTCCCCGTCACTTCTCATCTCCCACAATCTCTCCCACTATCCTTCCCATCAGCATTGCAATGTCCAAGCGTTCTTCCCACCCGTCTGACTCACCCCCTAACCTCCCCATCCACCTCACCACAACAGTGACTCTTATCTCATTCTAGCCACTAATCCCATCTACCTCACCCAACTTCACTAACAACCACCCACCACCTACCCCTATTGCGTACCCACATGCCCTTCATACAACCGATGCTCACTAATCCATTCTCCACCATTCAAAATCTTCCTTGTTTTCATATAGATAACATTCATCCACCCATATCATTGCCGCCCCTTCCACCCCCCTGATTCCTACCCGCTTCACACTGTCACACCTCAAGCTAGCTACACCACAAACAGCCCCGTTATTTGTGTCGTGAAACATGATATATATATTCCCCTCCACTGCCCAAGCTCACGTGGTAACCACCTCGGTTTGGTTCTTTCTCGTCTCTGGACCCCGGGGGTGGATGATACATTCCCCTCCAGTGCCCCGGCTAACGTGGTGACTGCCTCGGCTTGGTTGTTCCTCGTCTCTGGAGCCCAGGGCTGGGAAAGTCTTCTCTCCTGTCTGTCATTATGGCCACGCCCCATTACTATGTAACGTGTGGGGGATTCAGCATCCCACTACAGACTATCCCGGGTCCTGTACGTCTTCCTGAACTACAGTGTAAGTTCAACTTGATGAGTTTGGTGCAATGCAAGCACAGCAGATGATGCAGGCGTTGTATGCACGGCAGGCACTGCAAGCACTGTACACTCTGCAGGTACTCCAGTCACTGTAGGCACTATAGGTAACTCTGTGGGCACTGTAAATACCGTTGGTATTGCATGTAATGCAAGCACTGTAAGCACAGTAGGCACTGCAGGCACACTATGGAACACTTTGCTACATTGTGTATGTTGAGGCATGGAAGATGAGCTCAGGATCGTGAGGGATGGAGGTGAGGGAGGTGATGGAGTCATAACTGGAAGGAGGAGTGGTGGTAGGGAGGGATTGATGGAATAACAGTTGGTGGGGGTGGGGGGGGGATGATGGAGTAACAGCCTGTGGGGGGGAGTGGTGGAGGGGAGGAGCCTGGCAGACCAACAGTTGAGGGTGTAGATGGGAAGGACAGACAACAAATAGGACGGGAACGTTATCAGTTGAGGGACAGTCGTTGTGTCTTGGGATGATAATCTTATCTGTGACAGAGACAGGTTAGAAGATCCGATGGCGTCCCATGGCACCACCGGCACACCAGCCAGCAGCTAGAGAGAAGCACTATGTAATATGGACAGGTTATACTGCCCTGGGAATTTTACTGGGAAGTATGAACGGCAAACTCTCCCTACTACGTCTGCAGTGAGCTTTTCCGGGGACGAGGCTCAAATCGGAAATGGAAAATATAAATGGTTGGTATATTCATAACACGGGTGAGACTCGAACCCTTGGAGGGACTTCATGCCACCTTGGCGCCAACACACGGCGGTTAAGAGACAGACACTGGTGTCCCGATGTCTTCCCCATGTCCCAACCCCCAGCTTGGTGAGGGCGACATGGGCTTTAACCTCTCGCGGCCCCCGATGGTCTGACAAATGTATCTATGGAAAGACAAATGTACTTACAACACGGGTCTTTATGGATTAACTTTTAAACAGTAAATCTGATATGTTTTGCCTTTGGAAATACACCAACTTCGACGTCTATTCACTGACGATAAACACATACACACACACACACACACACACACACACACACTCGCGCACACACACACACACACACACACACACACACATATATATATATATATATATATATATATATATATATATATATATATATATATATATATCTGGGAGTGGATCTGGCAGCGGATGGAACAATGGAAGCGGAAGTGGATCATAGGGTGGGGGAGGGGGTGAAAATCCTGGGAGCCTTGAAGAATGTGTGGAAGTCGAGAACATTATCTCGGAAAGCAAAAATGGGTATGTTTGAAGCAATAGTGGTTCCAACAATGTTGTATGGTTGCGAGGCGTGGGCTATGGATAGAGTTGTGCGCAGGAAGGTGATGTGCTGGAAATGAGATGTTTGAGGACAATGTGTGGTGTGAGGTGGTTTGATCGAGTAAGTAACGTAAGGGTAAGAGAGATGTGTGGAAATAAAAAGAGCGTGGTTGAGAGAGCAGAAGAGGGTGTTTTGAAATGGTTAGGGCACATGGAGAGAATGAGTGAGGAAAGATTGACCAAGAGGATATATGTGTCGGAGGTGGAGGGAACGAGGAGAAGTGGGAGACCAAATTGGAGGTGGAGAGATGGAGTGAAAAAGATTTTGTGTGATCGGGGCCTGAACATGCAGGAGGGTGAAAGGAGGGCAAGGAATAGAGTGAATTGGATCGATGTGGTATACCGGGGTTGACGTGCTGTCAGTGGATTGAATCAGGGCATGTGAAGCGTCTGGGGTAAACCATGGAAAGCTGTGTAGGTATGTATATTTGCGTGTGTGGACGTATGTATATACATGTGAATGGGGGTGGGTTGGTCCATTTCTTTCGTCTGTTTCCTTGCGCTACCTCGCAAACGCGGGAGACAGCGACAAAGCAAAAAAAAAAAAAAAAAAATATATATATATATATATATATATATATATATATATATATATATATATATATATATATATATATATCTTACCCCTTCTTCACACTCTCTCCTCGTCCCCCTCCTCTCTGCATTCCCCACCGTGCACCAATATCCCAGGTAACTAACGGCTACACAAACTTTTCATGACTGTTACATACAGATAAATCCTCCCCACGCAAGGAAACTGACTCATTCAATGATGCTGTCAGCATACATCTGTGGTTCCTCTGGCAGCCACAACCAAACTCAGGTGCCAGTACTCCACACAAAATGTACCCACAGGCAAGCACTACCCAGCCTTGCTACCTTCCTGACATGCACATCATATGCACCCAACGTACACACACACACACACACACACACACACACACACACACACACAGCCACAAAACATAAAGCCACAGCTGGCGTCCATAGCGCTCACACGCTTACTTTACACACTCAAAACACACACACACACACACACTCATGGTATCCATTGTTTATGCAAACCTTCGCCTCTGTGTTTTTGTGAGGACTGTTGAATAACCGACCCCTTTGTATGACCCCGACCCTTCTGGTTAATGTAGGTGTATTCTCTGTATAACTGCAGTGTTTGGCTCAGTTGATTCAGTAAGTCGTTCATCACATTATTATCATCATTATTATAATTATTATTATTATTATTATTATTATTATTATTATTATTATTATTATTATCATTATTATTATTATTATTATTATTATCATTATTATCATTATCATTATTGTCATTATCATTATTATCATTATCATAATCATTAATATGGAAAACAGAGATCTCAGCAACAAAACGGCGCTGTGAAGTATGACTGTTTTCATCTGTTTCTGAGAGTGTTCGCTCAGGTTTTGAGGACAGCGCAGGAGGTGAGGGGGTGTGATGATGACCCCCTGGGGTGGGTGACGACTGGTAAGGGTTATGAGGCACTTTGGTGGGTGAGGATCTCTCTAGGTGGCTGATGCCAGTGTCACGTCACTGATGTGACCGCTGCGAGTTCATCCCTGGATACGAACATGGGTGCGGGAAGTGGGGGTATCAGTACTTACCAGTACCAAGGGTGCCAATGTTAACGCAAACCAGTGCTGGGAGTGCCGGTGATACCAGTACCATGAGGGAGGGAGGGGGGGAGGGTGCCGGACAAGTGCTACTAGTATTGGGGTTGCCATTCAAACCAGTACTAGTGGGGTCCTGGTGCCCAGTGATACTAGTGCCTGGAATACAAGTGTCAAGGGTGTCTGTAGGTCTACCAAACGTGTCTAGGAATTTGGTTCTGACAATGAAAAAGATTTTTCTTGTGATGAAGTTCCATTAAAGGTAAAGGCTTTTGGAAAAGATATAAAGCTACCTAAGACAGGAGGTACAAGGGAATGGCAGATAACAGGAGACCTAATGGTCTCATATAATAGATAAACAACTTAATCGATATAATTGTAGAAAGAAGATAGCAAAGCAGGAAACACTTCCCCACCCACCTCTCCTTCCGGCTCAACTGCCGAAAGGGAAAAGACTTGGAAAAAATAAGAAGTACCATGCGGCATTGTGGTGAGATACTGCCATGGATATTTTATAGGAAAGTGAGGACTGGAAAAGTTCTCTATCAGTTTAACGACATCTGTTCTACAGCTTGATTCTGGAATAGAAAAAATAATAATCCATGAGAAAGTGCTCTCTTTACTGATGACAGATGCGTTATTTGTTGAGCCTTAATTTAAAGGTTTTCATCGTGAGACAGTTTATGCCAATGCTCCATCACACTGTAACATGAAAAAGCTTTTGCCGTAATTGCATTAACTCGTCCTTCCTTTTATCTCTATGCTATTATTTCTGGTCGACGAGTCTTTCCGTAAGACGAAGAAATTTTCTTATATGTTAGAGATATTATCTAGTAGTCTGAATACTTCTATCTGGTCACCTTGGACTCTGATCTCTCTTTAAAAGAGAACAATTTTTGACGTATTAAGTCTTTGCTCATAAGTTTTACTTCCGAGTCAAGTGTTCACTTAGGCTGCTCTTCTTTGTATTCGCTCAGGTGGTTCTTTATCTTTGACCAAGTCTGGTAACCCAACTTGAACCGCGTACTCTACATAGGGTGTAACCAGAGCACTGGAAAATGTGATTATCGTATTCTGTAGCTTACATTTCTAGTAGTGAAACCTAACATCCAACTGGCTTTAATATATGCAGCTGCCCACTGTATGTCATACCGAGGTCATTACTGAAATTCACTCCAAGGCAACCCAAGTAGTTAGTCGGCTCCAGTCGCCCGCGGACCTGGGTCTCAGTTGGTTTGCTCAGCGTTAAACCAACAAGACCCTATCTTGAGCACAGTAAACTATGTGGCTCCCTCAGCTTACCTCTCACCTTTGGATCCAGCAGCTCCCACCTCACTGGAACGACCGCTTACTAGGGAATGGCGACGCCATGGTCCACAAGCTGCCCTTTGCCCAAAACCTCCTATCGTAGGTTATGTCTTAACAAGGAGGATCTGGAGAGATAAAGGGGGGAAGGGAGGAGTAACAGCTCTCTTGATAAGAGATAGGCCTAGGTGTCAGGTGATGCTGGTAGATACGGTTAACAAAACTATGGACAATGGGCAGAGGAACTGTAGGAACGAGCTGTATGGTGGTATGATGATTTTGAAACGTCCAAAGAATTATAAAGAAACAGGAAAAATATATAAAGATTACAATAGGGGGAATGATTAGGATGATGCAAAAAAAAAAAAATCAGTGAAATAGGCAACTCTGAGATATGGAAGCGTTCTGATAATGGAGGGTATCTTGTGCAGAGTTATGGAGACGCAGGGTCTTAATGTATATAGGAAAATTCCCTCTACCAGCTTGTTACTTAAGCACATTAGAATCAGAGGGGCTGAGACACGCTCAATGCTAGATCTTATCTTCGCGAAGATTAGCAGGAAGATTGGGAAAATTAAGTGTAGTGCACCACTGGAAAAAGTGATTATGTAACACCTGAGGCTGATCATTACTACACCCACTGGAAAAAGTGATCCCGTAATACTTGAGTCTGATCATGTGATGAATAAGGACACAAAAGGAACTGAGACGAGACCAGACACGAGGACGGGGATATAATCGTGGAAGCTGCACAGACTTGAACAATTTCTATGGGAACGTATACAGGGATATGGAGTTTGGTGGTCAATACTCAGGTTATTCTTGAGGGAGGCTCAGTCAGGAGGAGTAGGAACATGAGTACCTTTAGCTTTAAATACAAAGGAAAATAAGAAAAAAGAAACATCTATTCAACTGAAAAATTCTGAAAAGCAAAAGAACGTACGGCAATGTACTGAGGAAAGGACAGAGACGGTTTCCAACCTTCCAGTATTTGAAAGATAAAAGAGAGCAAGAAATGGATACAGCAGATTTCTAAAAGAGGAGAAAAACTTCGAAAAGGATATGGTGGACACGGGAGAAGATAATACGAAAAATGTACAAAGATTCATCGGGAGTACAGTGTCGTTTAAAGAGCAGCTCATCAGCATTAAGGGAACCAGATGGAAGAGCTCTGAAGGATTCTTTGAGGACGTGCGAGGAACTGAATGATACGTTCGAGTTATTCACAGTGGAAGACACTACAGCCCCACCACGCAGTCCGGCTGACTAAGTGAGAGACCTTTGAAGTTACAGAGATAACAACAAAAGAGATGAATATAATGCTAAAGGGCTTTGAGCCACATAAGGCTCATAGTCCTGCTGAAATATCGTTATACGTCATACAGTAGTGTGCATACTCGGCAAGTCGCTGGAAATGTTGCCCAAGCTGTCGCTGGAGGAAAGTAAGGCAATAAGGGAAAGTAATAGGAGAAATGCTGCGCCCATATCCTGAAGAGGGAGAGCGTGTCATCTGTAAGTCACTGCAGAAGATAATCAGAAAGTAAATGGATGATCACCTGTGAAGACGGAACGTCCTGATATAACACGGACTAAGGGGAAGGAGGTCATGTGTAGTAAATCACTTGGATTTACAACAAGAGAGACTGATCTCCATTTCAAATCAAACTTGGGTGGACTGTGTGTATCTCTAGAGTGCACGAAAGCATTTGACACTATTCCTCATGACAGGCTGGTGGAGAAGCTTGATATTCAGGCGAAAAGAAAAAAATAGGAGGGGGTGGAGGGGGTGAGGGGGAGGGAGAGATTCCTTCGATGGATATAAAGATTATCTTACCAGAAGGGTACAAAGATCCATGTCAGAGGGACCCTTCTCAAAATCAGCTGGGGTCACCAGCGGTGTGTCACAGGTCTTGGAAACGCTGCTTTTCTTGGAGTCCGTAAATAACTTGCTGAGAAAGTTGGACTCGTAATCGAATGTATTTGCAAGTCATGCCATGGTCATGAGGGAAGTAAAGATTCTGGAAGAATATGGATCAACTTGCAAGGTTATCTGAAAAAAAAAAAAATCAAAGCTCAATAAATGGCTGATAAAATTCAACGAGAGTAACTGCAGGGCAATGGGGATGGGACACAGTGAGAGAAGACCTCAGTATGAATAGTAGCAAGAAGAGAATATGTTGCAGGGAGACTCTGCAACATACAGAAGCTTAAGAACTTGTATGATGATGGAAAATGTTCAAGAGATGGGAACCGACGGGTGTTAAACTCCCACCCCGTGTAGTACAAATGGATCATTACACACACATACACATACACATACACACACGAACACACACACACACACACACACACACACACACACACACACACACACACACACAATCGCTAGACTATGCCAGGTGTGTGACACATACATACCAAGTTTAGACGCTGCAACACGAGCGTAAAACTCTCTCCCCATAACACGTAAAAAAGTAAACAAAAATAGACATCCCTCCCACTCATATACAGTTAAAGAGACAAACTGTCCCCTGGCAAATATCAGAGCACCTCTCAAGTATTATATGGGTGAGGAAATATGTAGCAATCTGTTCATATCCTTCATGAGGCCTAGACTAAAATATGTTTCTCAAGTTTGGTCAGCGCACCTAAAGAAACACAGGGAGCTAATAGAGAATGTCCAAAGGAAGGCAACAAAGATGACTTTAGAATGAAGAGAACTGAGTTACAGGGAAGGGCCAGAGGCTTTGAATTTGCCCACCTTGGAAGAAAGAAGAGCGAAGGGTGACCTTGTCACAACCTTTAGATTTTTAAAACAAGTCGATGACGTGGACAGTGAACAGTTCTACGAGAGATGAAAGGATAGAGCAACCAGAGGACATAGCATGCAATTAAGCAAAAAACTTGTTACGAAAGATGTTAATAGAAATGATTTTCTAAGAGTGTTGGTAAAATTGAATATATGGTTAATAAATATAGCGTTCCATAAAGTTAAGTTGTATGAAAGGAAGAGAATGTTCAAGAGATGAGGCCCCGCGAGTGTGAACAACCCTCCCCGTACAGTACAAATAAGTGACCCCCACACGCTGGGGTAAAGCTTGAAATACAATAACTTAACAATTTCGGACCACCGTGACGTAGCGGTTAGCATTACTGACCATACGTTCGAATCCTGGTTGCGGCAGTCGGTACTCAGTCAACACAGCTGTTCATCCACCCTTAGGGGTTGGTCGATAAAATGTGTACCTGGTTCAGACAAGGATATATATATATATATATATATATATATATATATATATATATATATATATATATATATATATATATATATATATATATATATATATTCTTTTCTTTCTTTTAAACTATTCGCCATTTCCCGCATTAGCGAGGTAGCATTAAGAACAGAGGACTGGGCCTTTGAGGGAATACCCTCACCTGGCCCAATTCTCTGTTCCTTCTTTTGGAAAATTAAGAAAAAAAAACGAGAGGGGAGGATTTCCAGCCCCCCGCTCCCTCCCCTTTTAGTCGCCTTCTACGACACGCAGGTAATACGTGGGAAGTATTCTTAATCCCCTATCCCCAGGGATAATATATATATATATATTTATATATTATCATACTTAGTCGCTGTCTCCCACATCAGCGTTAATAAGATGGTCTTGATTAGGGTCTCAGTTGCCCATAGCCCCACATAACATCTATGGTACACACTTACGGTACACAACCACAACACACAGCACATAAAGGTATGTACGTCCCTTTTGAGCACACCAGCGATATCATCCGCATGGTGGACATCCCCGGTACACACTCGAGGCCCCTGGCCAGCCAACCAACCGTCTGATTCACGTGGCTGGTGCTGCTCATGAGAGAAATTCTTCAACAAGAAAAACCTGTCACTGAACAGTCGGGTGCCGGACACCTGGTGGAGGACGGAACAACGCTCTACCAGAATATAGGACGAAGGTCACGTGCTAGGATACACAGCTAGGATTATCACACTCTCTCTCTCTCGCTCTCTCTCTCTCTCTCTCTCTCTCTCTCTCTCTCTCTCTCTCTCTCTCTCTCTCTCTCTCTCTCTCTCTCTCTCTCTCTCTATGAGATGGAGCCACAAGAGTGTAACACTTGTTCCCCATTCAGTACAAACAGGTAATCACACAGACGGGCCTCCGTGCCGTAGTGGTTAGCGTTCCTGATCATGAGTTAGCACGGGCCCAGCCCAGGGTCGGACCTTTATGGGTTCGAATCCTAGGAGTGGCAGTTGGCTTACACTCAACCCAGGCGTTTATGCTCTCCTCGGAGCTGTTCGATAATTGGTTACCTGTTATAGACTGGTGTGCGTGTGCGTGTGTGTGTGTGCGTATATACATAGGAGTAAAAGCATGGTATATGTACGTAAGGTTGAGAAATGGGGCAACGCCAGTGTAAAGCCCTCTCTTCGTAGCACACAAGCAGTAATGACACACACACATACACGCTTTTGTGGGTAAAATGTTGTAAGTAAAGCTGAGAAGAAACCAGTCTCAAAGAGGTGGTATAACCAATGAAACTACACGGATCTTAATGTCTACGGTAACACTGATTAGTCAATGGAGTTCAAAAGTAGAATTTACAGTGTGGTACAAAAGTATGTGTTTTGACCTCAGTTACAGAAAGAAGGTTTAAAAAGCGGGATTGGTTCAATAAACTAGGTCAGAAGGTGAAGGAGGTCTAAGAATGTACAGGCGACGCCCCGTCCAATCAGCATTTGTGAGGTTAAAGAAAGCAAGGAACAAGAACAGTAGAGCAGGATGAGAAAGGAAGAATAGAAATCAATGCAAAAATCTTCGTGGACAAGGGCTGAGACAATCCAAAGCTAACCCATACATTCATCAAGAGTCAGTTGTCAGTTAGAGAGGAACTGATGGGGCTGATGGTGTCAGAAGGAAGAACTGTAGAGGATGATGTCATGATATGTGAGGAATTGAATAATGGGTTCCAAAATATTGCCGCAGTGGAAGGCACTATGACTTCAGTGTACAATGTTCACGAAACCTTTCACCACAATGCCTTGGTTCCCGGCTACTGACCTCCAAATGGGGAGATGAAATGGAGAGGAGGTCTTGGAAAGCAATGAAGAATCTATAAAAGGCAATTGAAATTCTAGAGGGCCTTGACCACTTAAGGCTCATGGCTCTGACTAACGTATCCCAATATGAGCTTAAACAACCACTTGAAACTTCGTTCAGTAATCTCGCCGGAGAAAGATCAAGTGCCAAGTGAGCGGACGACAGAAGTCATAATGGTCTTTAACACAGAAGACCAGCAGGATGCACTAGATTACAGACCGGCCTCTCTTACGAGCGTAGTCTGTACTGTACTGAAGATGGTAATGGATGACTTTTTTCAGACGAGATACTAAATGAGGGACAACACGACCCCAGGGGAAAGCTCATACATAACGAACTTCCTAGAGTGAGCTCTGTTCTAGACACAACAGAAGGTTGTATGGACTGCACGTATCTTTGACTGCCAAAAGGCATTTGACATTATACCATGTAGCAGGTTAGTAAAGAAGCTGGATCCTCATGCAAGAATAAAAGTGGGACTTCTTTGACGGATGCAAGGTTATCTTATTGGAAGTGACCAAAGTACGATGTCAGAGGAACCTTCTCGAACTGGGTTGAGTCACCAGTGGCGTGCCACAGGGCTCTTTTCTGGGACCGTTGCTCTTCTTGATCTATGTGAATAATTTACCACAGAGACATGGACTCCTACCTGAATATGCCTGTGGATTATATCAAGGTCTTGAGTGAATTAAGAGAAGAAGAATGCATCAATTTGCAAGGGGACGGGAACAAAGTCCAAACTTGGGATGATACATGGTTGGTGAAATGAAACCCAAGCAAACGTAAAGTAATGAGGATGAGACGCAGCGAACGAGGCCCTTATCACGAACTTCATGTATGTACCTGTCACCGAAGGTGACCTTAGGTGAACAGTACAGGAAACAAACTGTTTGCTATTAAATAATAGAAAGGCTTTCATGTATTACATGGGAGAGGAAAAAGTCGCCAAGTTTTTCACTATCTACATAAAGTCAAACTAGAATACACATCTAAAATTTGGCCACTTCACTTAAAAAACGCTCAAAGAGCTAAGGCAGAAGGTCCACAGGAGGACATCAATGATGGTACCAGATAATTGAGAGGCCTGAGTTACTCGGAAAAGTTTGAGGCCTTAAGCCTGTCACCATGGAAGTGGAAAGAGTAACGAGTGACTTGATCACGATCTTTAAGCTTTTAAACCAGGCTGATGCCGCAAGTAGTTAATAGTTCCTCGAAAGATGCAAGGGTAGAACAACCAAAGGACATAAAATGAAATCAAAGAACAGACTTGTTACAAAGGGTTTACAGAAGTATTACATAAATGTAAAGGAGGAATGGAATTAATTGATTTATAAGATAGTATTTGTGGACAGCATACATAAATATATCAAGTTACTTGATACCAGAGAATGTCCAAAAGATGGGGCTCTACGAGCGTAAAACTCCCTTCCCGTGCGGTACGCACAGGCGACTGCACACACACACACACACACACACACACACACACAGCGCCCTCCTCGTAAAGTACATGCAGGTTTTTGCACACTTAACCTGACACGATGGTACCCTCTCATCGCCTACTGACACTGCTGCTCTCCCCACCAGCAGTCAGCTCCTCTGTGTAACAATAGGGGTGTTGGAAGACGTCTAGACGTAACCACTGAAGGTAGCTGCGCGAATACCTGGCGCACACGTAGCCGGAAGAGCGTAAGAACAAGTGATCACACTTGCAGACAGAGAGTCACCCTCAGACACATTCGCATCGAAACACACAGACACATTTATCCCTCGTGAGCCCATGTACGTCATCATGCACTGAGACGTACACGTGGACGTACTCACACGAGTGTACACACAACCTACTTTACCAACAAAACGGTTGAAGAAAAGAAAATACATCTAAGGTCTTCCTCACGCACGTCCTACATATTGCATGTATCATGTGCACATCCATAAGATACATACAAGACTTTGTGTACTCCAGCCACATCCACGCAGAGCAACATTACCTGATAATTTATTCCACACAGACAAACGCTCGTCCCACCACCACCACTCCGGCAGGTGACGCCCGCACCACCACCACTCTAGCAGGTGACGCCCGCACTACCACCACTCCGGCAGGTGACGCCTGCACCACCACCACTCCAGCAGGTGACGTCCGCACCACCACCACTCCGGCATGTGACTCCCACACCACACACCCCAAGCCTAAGCGGCCGTCACTCTGTTTATCGCCTCCCCACTCCCCATCCATAATCATCGGTCACCCTTCCCATCTATGATTATCGGTTCCCCCTCCCCTCATGCATCTCTCCCCTTCTCGTAAACACGTTTCTTCCAGCTCCCCAAACCCCTGTCACCTTCGTCATCGCAATCTCTCCCAGTATATCCCTCCCATCCTCTCGTATCTCCCTGTCACTCCAACATATCCACCCTCCACTTCTTCATCCCCTTATATTTCCCCACACCCCATCCCCCAACCCATCTTTCGTTTCCCCCCTTTTGGTGAGGAGGGCTTCGAGTGCCGCCCCAGGGTCTGGCCCGGCCACTGCATCGCACGGTCCTGCAGAGTTACAACCTTGAACTACAACCTCTTGGAATTCACCTCCCACCCCGCAGCCACACCGTGGCTGTAGTCGCTAGAGCACGGAACACCTGAGACAGAATCTCTCGACAACTAGAGGTGAAATCCTCGCGTCTGTGAAACGTAGAGACCACTGAACTACCCGAAGAAAGTCGAGGATATACACGAAAACATACTCCCGTGGTGTAGCTGTTATCGTTCCTGAGCGTGACGCATTCACGGGCCGCCCTGAGTCGAGTGCATAGGTTCGAACCCTGGTTGCGGAAGTCTGTCCACAGTCAACCCAGGTGTTCATCCATCCTTAAGGGTTGGTCGATAAAATGGGTACCTGGCTCCGGCGAAAAAAAAAAAAGTGACAGGTTTGAGCCCTACTGGATACCGGTAAACGCAGGATGGCGTTTATGGCAAGATAACTGTCCTTAGTGTGTTCACGTTGCGAATCTAAATAGAGTCTTGAAGAGGCTGAGCGAGAGGGTTGAGCCCGGGTGGGTCACTGCCGGCAGATGCAAGACTGGCGCCCTAACCTAAGTAACTGTTTTGACGGTAATGCCACAACATCGCCATGTCACAGCCGAAGATGAAGCGCCTCTTATCACCAGAGTCTGTCTCCTGGTCAAAGTAAAGTACCTTTAATAGAGGACGGTCACATACACTCCGTCAGCAGCGGAGTAGCGATCCTCCGTCCTGCCATCCAATCTGGACACAAGGAGGACAAGGCTTCAGTGATAAACGAACCGTACTAGCTCCTGGTGCGTGACGTAGTACCCTCTGAGTGTCGCCTACAGCAGCCCAGTGTAAAAGGCAGCGGCCTCTCTGGGTCCTTTTGCGCTACCGCTCTCACCATGAGCATGGGACGCACAACAAATCTGCCCGTGATGCCGGCATAAATCAGTGATACTAATGGGTAGTCACAAAGAAGTAACATGTAGTGGGGAAAGGTTCTTGCTCAGAATTCCCACCCCAGTGAGAGACGGTCTACAGCCACCAGATCGGTTCTTGTAGGCGCTGCCCCGACTCAGAGCTGTTTGTTACCATGTTGTACAACTTGTGCTTGTGCTAGACCAAGGAACTGTTCTTAGAGCGAGTATGTGGGAGACCTAAAACACACTATATCAATCCCAGAGTCTGGTCCAACACCTGCTGTACACATTGACCTCTCAATCATGCCTGAACCCCTTTAACACGGCGATACAAGCCTGAGGTGTGTGGCAGCCTAGCATTTAACCTGACGTTTGAGGATTAGATCAAAGGTTCAGGCCATCAAACCCAAGGGCCGTGCCGTTGTTCGACTCAAATGTCGTATTCATGGGTCATGCAGTCCAGCTCAGGGGGTTATGATATCCTCATGGCGCCTGCAATTAAGTTCATAGTCTTTTACCTTCATATCCCCACTGGTGGTTCTTCAAGAACTCTCCGTTGTGTGTTGATCTCCAGTTTCTTTAAGAAATACACCTGTGGACACACCTCCACCCGGCGTTCCCCCATCCCACCTATATCTAGGTCGTTACTTTAAGTCGTCCCGTCTCATACAATTCTCTCTAATCCATCATCAGCTAGTAACCTTCACAGTCATCGACCTCTCTCCCATCCCCAACTCTCGCACGCTCTCGTGGCATGAGATAAAGCCTGACCAGTCAGGGTGCGTCAGGTACTGACCAGGAGGGATGCGAACCAGTAGGCACTGTTCGAGCAGCCAGGAGGCTAGACATTTTCCCAGTCATGTAGCGTCATTTGTAGCCAACAAATATAAAATCTCGTCCAGCAATTTGAGAAATTGTCGACATCTTGCAAAACAGAGAGCAAGAAATTTTTAAAAAGTCATGATAAAGAAAGTACCTAATATGAAGGACACTGTGAAGTTCACATATCACTTCCTGCTCTTTCACAATAATACAAAATGGAAAAGAATGTGTCGTGATCTTTAACTTTTCTGAGTCAGTAGAAACTTGAGACGGTTTCGATGTTGAACATAACTAAGGACGTCTGCGTCAGCCAGGCGCACCGCAACTCCTGAAGGTCGGGGTTCCCTTGCGTCAGCTAAGCACAACACAACACCTGCAGGGCGAGGTACCCATGCTGTCAACAGTTACCTCTCATCTTATCATCTATCTCACCCCCCCCCTCACCTGAGACACACACACACACACACACACACACACACACACATTCTGGTTCTGCTATGTTTGTTTGCATCCTTACATCTCCTTGGTACCCCACACGTCTGCTTGCTCCTTGCGTCTACTTGCTCCCCCACGGCTGCTTGGTCCTTCTTCCACGGCTGCTTGTTCCCCCACTTCGTACTTGGTCCTCCACGTCTGTTCGGTGTTCCCAGGTCTGCTCGTTCCCCTACTTCTACTTGGCCCCCCACGTCTATTTGGTTCCTTGCGTCTGCTTGGTCAACTTGCGTCTGCTTGGTTCCTCGCATCTGTTTCATCTCCCACTTCTGCTAGGCACCCAACGGTTACTTGCTTACTAACGTCTGCTTGGCCTCAATATCTACTTGGACACCCCACGTTGGCTTTAATCCCACACACCTGCTTGGCCTCCACGTCTGCTTGACCTCCTACATCTGCTTGGTTCCCCACATCTGCTTCGTCCTCCTCATTTGCTTGGTCCCCCTCGTTTCCCTAGTCCCCCTACGCCTGCTTGGTCCCCCAGCGTCTGCTTGCTCCCCCTGCACGTCTGCTAGGCCACCAGTATCTGCTTGCTTCCCACACGTCTGTTTAGTCCGTCCCGTCCTCCTGGCAGGCAGGCCGGGCCCCAGCCAGAGGCAGTATATGCTGTCCAGCATCAGATAACAGCTACACAAGTTGCCAGTCACTGTCGCACCAGGGAGTAGAACCCTCCACCGAACGCCTACTCCCTCGCTCCCTCTAGCCTGACTCGCCTGTGTGTGTGTGTGTGTGTGTGTGTGTGTGTGTGTGTGTGTGTGTTTAATTAATCACTTGTAATTATCTATCTGTACAGTACAGGGAAGGGATCCTACACTTACTTGTTTGAGTGCTTGTCCGACCACATGTTTGTGCTCAAATGATTTATTACCAACATGTTACCCATTTATTACCAACATGTTACCCATTTATTACCAACATGTTACCCATTTATTACCAACATGTTACCCATTTATTACCAACATGTTACCCATTTATTACCAACATGTTACCCATTTATTACCAACATGTTACCCATTTGTTCCGACGAGGTTGGATAATTACACCTGTGGAGCCCCACCTGTCATCTTTATTTGTTGTCATATAATTTCTTTCTATCATTTTCTAGTGACAGACGCATTTTCTCCCTGGTCCATAGCTTGTCTCACGAGTCTATGTGCTATAATGATTCTTCTCTTTGTCAGTAAAATCTAAATGAATGTTTGATATTTGTTTAAAAAAAAAAAAAAGAGACGAGAACATATGATTAAACTAATATAAAATTTACAAAAGTGGAAGAATATTTGGGTAATTTGGCAAACTTGTAAAACTCACATTTCAACAGAAAAGCATTATAGTTTTAGAGGAAGATATAATTATTACATTTTCTTCGAGTATCGTATGGCGTAACTATCATTTTTCTGTTCCATCCTCAATAGGTGGTCGTTGACGAACAAAATAGCCACAATAACTCAGTTATGTATCAAACCTACATTTGTATCTTATGAGCATTTATGGTTTTTCAGCTCCCCAAGACTCGCAATTAGAGGATATTTAGCTGCAATGATACGGTAATTTTCTCACAGGCAAAAAAGATTATACCCACATAATTAACAAGTCTTCATCCACTTATCTAGACGTTTCCTCAGCAAAACAAAAGGATTCCTAACGGTATTAGTCAGCCGCTTCACTTTCTTATCGTTTTCTTTCACATCCACATAATATTTGGTAAATGCTAATTCATTCCTTTTGCTTTTCAAAGTTTGTTTTCGTCTCATAAGAAGCGTGGTAAAAATATTTCTTAAAATGCGTATTATCAAGTAGAAAATTACACTTGTTTGCTTTATTCTAATACGTATTATATACAATAATTTCAAAGATTTAAGTCAAAGTAGAAAATTACACTTGTTTGCCTAATTTTAATACGTATTATACACGATCATTTCAAAGATTTAAGTCAAAGAATATGTCATTAGGGTGGGATTTTATAAGGCACAAGAAATCTAACAGATAATCTGAAAGTACCAATATCATCGAAACAAAATGTAGAAACATTTTTTCCCTACAATTTCACCATTTCCTGATTCAGCAAGGTAACGCCAGGAACAAAGAAATGGCCTCATTTCGTTCACATCCACTCACCAGTTGTCACCGAAACCAGAGGCCCCTACCCACAACCAGGCCCCATAGACCTTTCCGTGGTTCCCCCTTCTTTTTCACATTCCCTGGTTCAGCCCACAGACAACACGTCCTACTATGTAAACAACATCGTTTTAATTTGTTCGATCCCTGGCATGTCTCGCACCCTCCCGCATGTTCAGGTCCCAAGCAATCAAAGCATCTTTCACTCCATCCTGCCACCTCTTTATTGGTTCCCCTTTTCATTTTTTCCTCCATTTCTGACACTTATACCCTCTCAGTCATCTGTCCTCACTCATTCTCTCTGTATGTCCAAACCATTTCAGCATAACATTTTTTACTCTCAAAAATACCATTCTTACAACCACGCTTCTTTCTTACCCTACCATTCCTTATTCGATCAACCTCCTTTACATTACATATTGTCCTCAAACATTTCCTATCCAACACAATCACCCTATCCACAACATTTTTGTTTAAGGTCCATACCTCAGACCCATAGACTACTATACCGTTAAACATAACTATGTTTGCAGTAAATGACATTTGTTTATATCTTCCTAAATATCTCACAGTTCCTATACACAAAGGCAGTGTTCACACAGATAAACTAATATGTCTCCTTCATTGTACGACTCTTGTGATTTATCTGCAGTAATGTGGTAATTCCAGCATCTGTTCTTTTTAAACTCCTTCTGATCTTCATGAAAGTATTTGCCTCTGAAATTTGATAAGACACTTGTCTGATCACAACTGTATCATGTCTAGGTCTCCTTATGATATTTCTGTGTCCCATTTGCGCTGCACTAATTCTGTCATCATTCGTAAGTATCACCTGCATGAATCCACCTGGTCTGGAAAATCATTTGCGTAGATCAGGGACACTGATGGCCTAAGTACAAAGCTCTGAGGTACCCCACTTGTGACCCTCACCCAGCTAGACAAGGCGCCCCTGACTTGTATTCTCTCAGTTAGGTCAGTGTTAGTCCATCTGAGAAGCCCTCCTCTGACCTCATCGTCATTATACCAGTCAAGCATTCCACGTGCTTCCTGTTTATTACCTCATGTACCTTGCAAGCCATGCATGCTTCTTGGTGTTATGGCCTTGATAATTCAGGGTTACTCCTCTGTCACCTTCCATGAACAATATATTGGCACTATCTCTCTCCCAGTTCTGTTGCCACATATCCGTCGCTGAGGGAGATACTAAACATCACCAGGAGGCTGACAGGTGACTCTCCGCGCACTCTGAGTACAAATGGCCCCATGCCAAGCGGTCCATGGGCTTCGTTCAGTTCTAGTGTCTTCATGAGCCACCTGCCTACCACTGGAGACATTCATACTTCTTAACGTACCTTCCCCTTCCCTTGCTGGCTGTACAGGCAACTTCGGATCTTCGAGTGAAAACACATGTACTCGAATTCTTATCTACATCAGTGCCTTTTCCATTCTGAGCTCCTTACCTAACATTTCGGCCTTCCAGTGCTAACTGGCCTCTCATGATGTGTGAAACAGTTTGCATATTGTGCCGTCATGTTTCATTCATATCTCAATGTGTTCCTCCCTCCTCGTCCCAGTGTAGTCATTTCTGTGTCTCCTCTTCCATTACATCTGTTAGACCATTCATCTGATTTTGTTCTCTGTTCCTCCATTAACGTTTCTGTCTTGCGGAAAGTACCTCTCTAAGCTCGAGTTTTTGACGCTATTTGAGTGTCACTGGGAGAGAATTTTACATCTGTGTTGCCTCGTCTCGTAGCCTTGTGTGTGTATAGAATGGAAAGATGGAGTGAAAAAGATTTTGAGTGATCGGGGCCTGAACATGCAGGAGGGTGAAAGGCGTGCAAGGAATACAGTGAATTGGAGCGATGTGGCATAACGGGGTCGACGTGCTGTCAATGGATTTAACCAGGGCATGTGAAACGTCTGGGGTAAACCATGGAAAGTTCTGTGGGGCCTGGATGTGGAAAGGGAGCTGTGGTTTCAGTGCATTATTACGTGACAGCTAGAGACTGAGTGTGAACGAATGTGGCCTTTGTTGTCTTTTCCTAACGCTACCTCGCGAACATGAGGGGGGAGGGCGTTGTTATTTCATGTGTGGAGAGGTGGTGATGGGAATGAATAAAGGCAGACAGTATGAATTATGCACATGTGTATATATGTATATGTCTGTGTGTATATATATTCATATATTGAGATGTATAGGTATATATATTTGCGTGTGTGGACGTGTATGTATATACATGTGTATGTGGGTGGGTTGGGCCATTCTTTCGTCTGTTTCCTTGCGCTACCTCGCTAACGCGGGAGACAGCGGAAAAAAAAAATAATAAATATATATATATATATATATATATATATATATATATATATATATATATATATATATATATATATATATATATTTTTCCTGGGGATAGGGGAGAAAGAATACTTCCCACGTATTCCCTGCGTGTCGTAGAAGGCGACTAAAAGGGAAGGGAGCGGGGGGCTGGAAATCCTCCCCTCTCGTTTTTTTTTTTTTTTTTTTTTTTTTTTTTCCCCAAAAGAAGGAACAGAGAAGAGGGCCAGGTGAGGATATTCCCTCAAAGGCCCAGTCCTCTGTTCTTAACGCTACCTCGCTATCGCGGGAAATAGCGAATAGTATGAAAAAAAAAAAAAAAAAAAAAAAAATATATATATATATATATATATATATATATATATATATATATATATATATATATATATATATATATATATATATATACGATGTCTTTACTGCTATGTGTATATATAGCATAGTTAAACAGTCTCCAGACTAAGCCAGGTACCGATTCATCGACCAGCCAGAAGGGATGAATCGGTAAGCCGACTGCCGCGCCCGGGATTCGAACCCATTCGCTAAACACTACACCATGGAGGCCCTTAGTGAGAGAGAGAGAGAGAGAGAGAGAGAGAGAGAGAGAGAGAGAGAGAGAGAGAGAGAGAGAGAGAGAGAGGTGGGTGCGGTGGGTGTATCCTCGTGTTTATTTGTAAACAGGGTGTTCGTCTCAGTCAGTTCATGTGCATTGTCTACGTCAGCGCGTGCCGTTCCTCGGCCGCCACCTACACACTCTACCTGCTCTTGAAATATGCTTCTCCCTCCCTCCCTCGCTCCCTCACCTGTGCACCAGTCGTCTTAGTCGACCCATAGGTCCACATCCCGTGTTCTTTAACCAGCGTTTTCATGAAAAATTATCATTTAAAAAGACTTCTCGCTCTTCTTTCCTCTTATACTCATTACCTCTTTCCACCTTCCTTCCTTTCTTCTAATAACCCTCCTTCCCTTCCACCCTCCCTCCCTCTGCTACCTCTTGCTTCTCATACCCTTTCCCTCCCGCTCCAGGAGTAAAAGGAAAGGGCAGGAGTTTAAGAGGGAGATTAAGAAAAAATGGAGACAAGAGGGATAGGAGAAACATCCAATCTTAACCCTTCCAGGAACACCCCATCCCAACCCATCCAGGAACGGCCACCATCCTTTGAACCTGATGGTAAGGGACCCTGCCACTCTGCCCTTCACTTGATGGCCAGAGACCCTGCCTCTCAGCCCTCAAACTGATGGCCAGAGACCCTGCCACTGACTCCTGAACCTGATGGCTAAATACCCTGTCACTCCGCCCTCAAGTTGATGGCCAGAGACCCTGCCACTCAGAATTCATCCTGATGGCCAGAGACCCTGCCTCTCAGACTTCATCCTGATGGCCAGAGTCCCTGCCACTCAGACTTCATCCTGATGGCCAGAGTCCCTGCCACTCAGATTTCATCCTGATGGCTAGAGACCCTGCCACTCAGACTTCATCCTGATGGCCAGAGACCCTGCCACTGGGACTTCATCCTGATGGCCAGAGACCCTGCCACTCAGATTTCATCCTGATGGCTAGAGACCCTGCCACTCAGACTTCATCCTGATGGCCAGAGACCCTGCCACTCGGACTTCATCCTGATGGCCAGAGACCCTGCCACTTGGACTTCATCCTGGTGGCCAGAGACCCTGCCACTCAGACTTCATCCTGATGGCTAGAGACCCTGCCACTGGGACTTCATCCTGATGGCCAGAGACCCTGCCACTGGGACTTCATCCTGATGGCCAGAGTCCCTGCCACTGAGACTTCATCCTGATGGCCAGAGACCCTGCCACTCGGACTTCATTCTGATGGCCAGAGTCCCTGCCACTGGGACTTCATCCTGATGGCCAGAGTCCCTGCCACTGGGACTTCATCCTGATGGCCAGAGACCCTGCCACTCGGACTTCATCCTGATGGCCAGAGACCCTGCCACTGGGACTTCAACCTGATGGCCAGAGTCCCTGCCACTGGGACTTCATCCTGATGGCCAGAGACCCTGCCACTCAGATTTCATCCTGATGGCTAGAGACCCTGCCACTCAGACTTCATCCTGATGGCCAGAGACCCTGCCACTCGGACTTCATCCTGATGGCCAGAGACCCTGCCACTTGGACTTCATCCTGGTGGCCAGAGACCCTGCCACTCAGACTTCATCCTGATGGCTAGAGACCCTGCCACTGGGACTTCATCCTGATGGCCAGAGACCCTGCCACTGGGACTTCATCCTGATGGCCAGAGTCCCTGCCACTGAGACTTCATCCTGATGGCCAGAGACCCTGCCACTCGGACTTCATCCTGATGGCCAGAGTCCCTGCCACTGGGACTTCATCCTGATGGCCAGAGTCCCTGCCACTGGGACTTCATCCTGATGGCCAGAGACCCTGCCACTCGGACTTCATCCTGATGGCCAGAGACCCTGCCACTGGGACTTCATCCTGATGGCCAGAGTCCCTGCCACTGAGACTTCATCCTGATGGCCAGAGACCCTGCCACTCGGACTTCATCCTGATGGCCAGAGTCCCTGCCACTGGGACTTCATCCTGATGGCCAGAGACCCTGCCACTCGGACTTCATCCTGATGGCCAGAGACCCTGCCACTGGGACTTCATCCTGATGGCCAGAGACCCTGCCACTCGGACTTCATCCTGATGGCCAGAGACCCTGCCACTCGGACTTCATCCTGATGGCCAGAGTCCCTGCAACTCGGACTTCATCCTGATGGCCAGAGACCCTGCCACTAGGACTTCATCCTGATGGCCAGAGACCCTGCCACTGGGACTTCATCCTGATGGCCATAGTCCCTGCCACTGGGACTTCATCCTGATGGCCAGAGTCCCTGCCACTGAGACTTCATCCTGATGGCCAGAGACCCTGCCACTCGGACTTCATCCTGATGGCCATAGTCCCTGCCACTGGGACTTCATCCTGATGGCCAGAGACCCTGCCACTCGGACTTCATCCTGATGGCCAGAGACCCTGCCACTCAGAATTCATCCTGATGGCCAGAAGTCCTGCCACGTCGACCCCACATCCCCCCTGGTATTTCCTGTTAAAGCAATCAGCATAGCGCAACGTTTGGGTGCCCGGGGGCGGTGATGGTGGTGGTGGGATGGGGTGAGGGAGGTGAGGAGAGAGGACAACTACTGGGGGGGGGGGGGGGGAGATAGACCGTGTGAGACCGGAAGGGGAGAGACCGGGGAAGGGAGAGACCATCTGGGGGAAGGGGAGGATGAAATCAAGATGATAGTTTTTTGTTTTTTTTTTTTTCAACACGAAGTTTTGAATTAATTTTGAGTATCATCTGTTGTTCACTGCTCTCAAGTCAGTCTGTATGTACATATGTGTGGGGGATCCATCGATCTATCGGTCTGTGTAAACCAGTAGACACTCTCGCTTGGGTGAACTATCGTCAGGCAGAAACATTTTTCCTCGGTCGGGGAGACCGAGCGCCGCGCGCCTCTGGTCATCAAGATTTCTCTGCGTCTCTATTGATCTCTGGGACCAGTGAGAGGAGGAGGAGGAGGAGGGAGCCAACGCCAGGGACCCACAGTCAAGGTGTCTGGAGGGAACTCCTGGGACCAGTGAAACGAGAGATCAAGTCAACCATCAACTCCCATCATCCCTGACATGACACCGACACACTCGACGTTCAATAATGATACGCACGACTTCAAACTTTGACCTTTGGTGTATTTCAAGATTTCTTTTTTTTTACAGGATCAAAAACTGATTGTAACATGACACTGGATGGAAGCGTCGACATGCATTCAGATAAGAAGATTGATGATGCATCCAGGACGACATCATTTCTTCATGATCTCAGCACGACCGCATCATCCCTATTCTTAGCGTCATGTGTTTTTTGCCACAGCGACGTAATCCAACATTTACTGAACGTTTTAAAAGTCTTGTTCCTATTGTTCCTATACATGTACATTATCCTTCACCACTGAGTCTATATTGACATTAATCACTGCCCTGGTCAGGAGATGCTCACAGGTACAGACATCTGGGTTGATTCTAGCGTGACACACGACTCTCATGGGCCTGGTGTTGATGGGCAAAGCATGATCCATCCTTCCAGTAGCTGCGTCTACGATGGACAGCAGTGGGTGAGGTTTGGTAGCATAGCAGGAGACCTTAAATATAGGTGATGCGGCGAGAAAACTACGGCGTCTCTGTAATACAGAGGGGAGACGGACCTCAAACTTCGAGAGAGAGAGAGAGAGAGAGAGAGAGAGAGAGAGAGAGAGAGAGAGAGAGAGAGAGAGAGAGAGAGAGAGAGAGAGAGAGAGAGAGAGAGAGAGAGAGAGAGAGAGAGAGAGAGAGAGAGAGAGAGAGAGAGAGAGAGAGAGAGAGAGAGAGAGAGAGAGAGAGAGAGAGAGAGAGAGAGAGAGAGAGAGAGAGAGAGAGAGAGAGAGAGAGAGAGAGAGAGAGAGAGAGAGAGAGAGAGAGAGAGAGAGAGAGAGAGAGAGAGAGAGAGAGAGAGAGAGAGAGAGAGAGAGAGAGAGAGAGAGAGAGAGAGAGAGAGAGAGAGAGAGAGAGAGAGAGAGAGAGAGAGAGAGAGAGAGAGAGAGAGAGAGAGAGAGAGAGAGAGAGAGAGAGAGAGAGAGAGAGAGAGAGAGAGAGAGAGAGAGAGAGAGAGAGAGAGAGAGAGAGAGAGAGAGAGAGAGAGAGAGAGAGAGAGAGAGAGAGAGAGAGAGAGAGAGAGAGAGAGAGAGAGAGAGAGAGAGAGAGAGAGAGAGAGAGAGAGAGAGAGAGAGAGAGAGAGAGAGAGAGAGAGAGAGAGAGAGAGAGAGAGAGAGAGAGAGAGAGAGAGAGAGAGAGAGAGAGAGAGAGAGAGAGAGAGAGAGAGAGAGAGAGAGAGAGAGAGAGAGAGAGAGAGAGAGAGAGAGAGAGAGAGAGAGAGAGAGAGAGAGAGAGAGAGAGAGAGAGAGAGAGAGAGAGAGAGAGAGAGAGAGAGAGAGAGAGAGAGAGAGAGAGAGAGAGAGAGAGAGAGAGAGAGAGAGAGAGAGAGAGAGAGAGAGAGAGAGAGAGAGAGAGAGAGAGAGAGAGAGAGAGAGAGAGAGAGAGAGAGAGAGAGAGAGAGAGAGAGAGAGAGAGAGAGAGAGAGAGAGAGAGAGAGAGAGAGAGAGAGAGAGAGAGAGAGAGAGAGAGAGAGAGAGAGAGAGAGAGAGAGAGAGAGAGAGAGAGAGAGAGAGAGAGAGAGAGAGAGAGAGAGAGAGAGAGAGAGAGAGAGAGAGAGAGAGAGAGAGAGAGAGAGAGAGAGAGAGAGAGAGAGAGAGAGAGAGAGAGAGAGAGAGAGAGAGAGAGAGAGAGAGAGAGAGAGAGAGAGAGAGAGAAGAGAGAGAGAGAGAGAGAGAGAGAGAGAGAGAGAGAGAGAGAGAGAGAGAGAGAGAGAGAGAGAGAGAGAGAGAGAGAGAGAGAGAGAGAGGGGGAGGGGGGGGGAGATATGTAGTTTCTTACGAGTACCTACAACGTGACTTTGCCAAAGGTGCGGGCTATCGTGTAGCGCTCACCGCAGGAGTGTAATAAGAGATGCTCAGAACGAGTCATGTGAGTTAATATGGTGTCAAGCGTCATACAGGAGGTACACTATGTTCGTGGTCACATGGGATGGGGAGGAGGATAGCCAAAAAAAGAAGTTACTTGGGCCAAAGAATTGAAATTTGACAGCCAGTGAAGTGCTGGCTTACTGTGGGTGCAGTCGTCAGTGACCCTCCCGATACCCAGGCGGGTAGTGCCGGTAATACACCTCCCTGCTCGGTGGCTGTCTACCGAAGCGAGAGAAACAAAGACAGACAAGAGGAGTGACCCTCTGTGTGTGTGTGTGTGTGTGTGTGCGTGTGTGTGAATGGATGGGCCATTCTTTGTTTCCCGGCGCTATCTCGCTAACGCGGAAAACAGCGATCATGTATAATAAATAGATAAATGAATATATATATATATATATATATATATATATATATATATATATATATATATATATATATATATATACAGAGAGAGAGACAGACAGACAGACAAAGAGAGAGAGAGAGAGAGAGAGAGAGAGAGAGAGAGAGAGAGAGAGAGAGAGAGAGAGAGAGAGAGAGAGAGAGAGAGAGAGAGAGAGAGAGGAGTTTATGAGATGGCCTTGATTAGGGCCTGCCTCTGTTGCCCGTGCTGTCTCAGCTAACATAAAAAGATATACGTGTTTGTTATTACCTATTTTTACTAGACTGGGAGGGAGTTTCACGCTGGTAGGGCCCCATCGCTTGAACAATGTGTGTGTGTGTGTGTGTGTGTGTGTGTGTGTGTGTGTGTGTGTGTGTGTGTGTGTGTGTGTGTGTGAAATAAGTAAATAAACAAAATAAATAAGTAACGGATTATTGGATCCAGGCAGCCATTTGGCTGTCCGTTTGTCTCTGTGTCTGTCCATATTTTCGTCTGTCAGTCTGTGTGTACAGACAGACAGACAGACAGACAGACAGACAGACAGACAGACAGACACACACACACACACACACACACACACACACACACACACACATGATACATATATGTGGCGTGAATCTCTCTATTCTGTCTACAGAGGAGACCTTCCACGTCAGAGCCTCACCTCACAACCCGGCTCCACATCTCCGCTCCTCCTTGGTGATTGAGGAAACGTCTCCTGGCGACCGACCTTCCTGGCGATGGTTTCACAATTCCTTGGGATGTGAAGGAACTCGTCGGTGTGAACACCATCCTGACCTCTCGAGAATCTGAAGGTGGTCGTCTCGTCTCCCTTTGTCCTCCTCCTCAGCACAGCCACCGCCGGTTCATGGCCTTCCCTCCACCTACCTCGTCCCTCCTGATCCCGGCACAACTTGTCGCCATTCCGCTGGACCTTCTCGAGCAGCTCTACGTTTCTCCTTAAGTGGGAAGATCAAGGAATGACGTAGATATTTGTTCTGCTCGAAAATACGTTAAAAAAAAAAAAAGATGAGACCTTCCTGAACGTTTCTTAATCCAAGTATTTGAAGGTAATATTGAGTCTCTCATGACCTACCAAATGTGATCATCTAATATTAGTTCCAGTTTAATTTTAACGGAGATCCCTTTTGCTAGTTGGTTCTTCTAACTTATTTTCCTACAATAGGATATTACAGCAGGAGTCTGGACTCCTCTCACCTTTACTCACACTGTTTGTATTGGTTAGCGAGGATGAATCTCATTATCCACTTGTCTGACCGATGTTTTGCTTCATCCAGGATAAATCTTGCAACATATAATGCTTCGGTCGCCGCCATGACTGTGCCATCATCACTAAACATATATCCGTACTTCCTTGCAGCAAGTTATTACCAAGGCCAGAGACACCCCTTTCATTACTTGCAACCCGCGTAAACAAAAAAAAAAAAAAAAAAAAAAGGAAAATATGTGTGTGTTCTCTGCTCTTTTTCCAGTCAGGTAAGGTTTAGTCATTCGTCCCCTGACCCCAGTGGGGAATTATTCCTCTCTGAAGGCCAGCATCAGAGGCCCCCATGACAATCCAAGAACCCACCTGTTCATCTTTTTTTCTTTAAGACGGTTTTTACTCTCTCGCACGAGACCAAGAGACTTGAAGAGCATCATCTCTATCCGAATCCATATTTCTCCGCAATCAAGCAGTTCCTACCATTCTATTGAATTCTTCGTTATCTTCACCAGTAGCCTATAAACCATACTTGTCGGTGGTAGAGGTGTACTAGTTCAGCAGGGCTATTTCCCTGTCTCCTTTCTTAAAGGCTACCACGAAGGGAAAGACCCAAAGATTCAAAATAACCCAAGACATTATATCAAAGATGATATAAGAGCATTCCACATCTATGAGAGAGAGAGAAAAGCTTCTTCTCCTCCAGAATGAAAGTAATAAAAAACTTGACAATCTATGGAAAATTTACTCTGGGATGTTGAGTGAATCACTTCAGACAGCTGCCACATACTGCCAAGGCTTCCCAAAACCAGTCATCACAAATTCCTACATAAGATGTCGGTACATCTGTGTCACTTTCACATTGAGGTTTTCACTGATTCATCAGCCAACTCTGACTTATGTAAGATCTGGTGGGGGCCACAATGATAACGATGTTCCGAGATATATTCGCATTTTTGCGAAGGTCTTGGTTATTGTTGTGGGTGTAGGTGTGACACGTGAGGGGATATAATCTATAATGCTGGGGTTGCGCTGGGTGTGGCGGTTTGTAGGATATTATGGAGGCATCGACGGTGCTGTCTGGCGTCCAAAGAGGTTAGCGAAGCCTGGAGGCCAGGGCGGCGGGAGAGCCACAAGGGCGGGATCACAGCCAGGGAGTCTAAGGACCACTGCGAGACAAGGTACACGAAGTGAAGCAAGGTACACTAGGTGAGGCAGGGTACACGACGTGAGGCAGGGTACACGATGTAATGGCAGGGTACACGATATAAGGGCAGGGTACATGACGTGAGGCAGGGTACGCAATATGAGGTTGGGTACACGACGTGAGGCAGGGTACACGATATAAGGGCAGGGTACATGACGTAATGCAGGGTACATAAGATAAGGTAGGGTACACAGTGAGGCAGGGTACATGTGATAAGGCAGGTTACATCAGGTACAGCAGGTGAGGCAGGGTACATGAGATAAGGCAGGCTACATCAGGTACAGCAGGTGAGGCAGGGTACATGAGATAAGGCAGGATACATCAGGTACAGCAGGTGAGGCAGGGTACATGAGATAAGGCAGGCTACATCAGGTACAGCAGATGAGGCAGAGGGGTTGTCATCCGTCCCGGTACGTCCCTCTCAGTAGGTCTTTTCCTCCTCCCGGAGACCTTGTTTCTCGAGAGAAAATATTACTATATTTCTGAAGGTCTTCCTCGTCTCGTCGGCTGTGTCAGTGTGTAACATCTTCATCCAGATGACATTCCTAGTGTCGATGCCAGGCAGAGTAAACTTAGTGAGGCAGGGTACACCAGATGAAGCAAGGGACATGAGATGAGGCAGGGTACACGAGATGAGGCAGGGTACACGAGATGAGGCAGGGTGCACCAGTTGAGGCAGGATAAATACGGTGAGGCATTGAGGCAGGGTACACGAGAGGGGGCAGGGCACACAGGTTGAGGCAGGGGGCACGATATGAGTCAGGTGTACACGAGGTGAGGCAGGGTGAGATGGGATAAGGTACAGGGCTTGAAGCAAGGTACATGAGATAAAGCAGGGTACGCAGTTTGAGGCAGGATACACAAGATGAGGCAGGGTACAAGAGGTAAGGCATGGCATACGAAGGACAGATAACAGATATGCTGGCAGATAATATGTATGTACATAACCTATCAGATACAGAGACATGATACTTAAGCACAGGGCACCTCCCCACCCACCACTCCCTCCGGCTCAACAACCGGCAGGAACGTGGCTGAGAAGGAGCACTATGTAGTATGGAGAGAGTACACTTCATGGAAATTCTATTGTTAAATGTAAATAAGCATAGAATCCTATTCTGGGTCTACAGCAGGAATTCCCAGAGATGAGGCTGACATATGTAAGGGAAAACCTAAAATTAGATGTTAACCAGAAATGAGAATGTGTTGTTCCGCTTAGTACAGGATTATTGACTCATGAATCGTTGTAACTGAAGCATGACTTTTTCTTAATGTTAGCCGAGACGAATGAATGCCCTAATCATACACCTAAGCCTAAGACAGGTTCCCAGTTTACCAAACAACCCTTAGGGGATGATGAACAGCTGAGCTGACTGTGGACCGACTGCCGCAACCGAACCTCGAACCTATGCGCTTGACCCTAGGCGCGTAGTCAGGGCATTGCAAAACATCCAGTGGCTGTTCATTCCAAAGTTTCGCAAGTGTACAGCTGGGTGACGTTTGCATATGTTACTATTACGTCGTCCTTTCAACTTCCCACCGTTGTATCTGGTCGCTGAATCTGTATATAATGTGAGGATGTTGTTGTTGGGTGTTGTGTGGTCGACATTCTGTGATACCCTGAATATTTTTATCAGGTTTCCTCGATGTCTGTGTTCCTCAAAGGAGGGAAATCTAGATACCTGAGTCTAACTTAATAGCGACTGTTTCTGAGCAACAATATTAATTTTGTTGTTTTTTTAAATTCGTTTTTGTTTGACTTGATCTCCGATCAAATTTGGTGACGGGAACTGAACCGCGTATTATGAGCGAGGTTTGACGGGCGTGGTAAAGACTGAGTACTGTATAATATTTTCTTTCTTTTTTTAGAATATATTTCTGACTTGGTGTTACTGGACTCCGCCTGTGCGGTTACACCACAAGAGAAGACTCACGTTTGGCGAGGCCGTATCATTAGGAGCACAGCCTTCTCAAAGAAATTCTCATCCCAGAGGAGTCTTCATTTCCCTACTTCCTTTAGTAGCGCCACCTTGGGGTATAGGATCCTATAGAAAGGTTCTGATCAACAACAGGATTCTTTGAGAGAATTTAATGCTTGGGTAATTATGAACAGATATACTGTTTCTGGTTATGACACTTACCCTTAATGCTTCTGGTTCTGACGCCTATCATTTAGCGTGATGTATTGCATGGAGCTAGGCATTTATTCGCATATCAAAGTGCTTTACTAATTATTCGCTCAAGGACTTATTTGATAACGTCTCACCGAACATTCTGTATTCATAATCCATATTCCTCGAGCCGAAATGTACCACTTTGCATTTATCTGCACTGAAATCCATTTGCCATGTCTTTGACCGCTCCAAGTTGTCTAATCCCTCTCAATCCTTTGGCAGTCCTCATGTGACTGGGCTTTCCCTCTTCATGTACGTGTCATCGGTCAATCTTCAAACTCTGCAGGTGAGTTGTGTCTCCAGATCGGCGATATAAATAATAAAGAGTGTCGGTTCCGGGAATGAACCTTGCGGAAACCAGCAAGTCACGCTGAGCCAGACGGATGTTCCCCCGCTCAGTACCACTCTCTCAGGCAGGCATTGTTGACGAAACAAAGAAAGACGACAAAAAAAAGGCTGTTTTTGCCTCACCTAAACGTTGGTTGATTGCATCCAACCCATAAACACACATCCTTTCCATCTCACACACGACACATAACTCACACAACCCTTTATCTCCCGCTTGGCTTTTCCTTTTTTTTCGCAAAAAAATTATGACGGTTCACTTCCATCCAGATTCTCCGGAGGGCTGGAAGGCTCCGAGGACTCGCTTGACTGATATCAAGTGACTGGAATCCAGCCCACTATTGGGGACACCGCTCCCAGGTCCAGCTCTTTTCCCTTTCCATTTCTGCAATATTTGTGTTGACAGATCTAACCTTCCCTCTCCATACCGCCGTAGCACCTGATCCTCTTCTCCCTGAGACCCAGATGTCCAAAGAAGCTTTCCTTCTGTATCATCACCTCTCGAACTTCAATCTCTACTGTCGACGCCGCCCTACGGGTGGTGTTGGTACTTACTCTAATACAAAAAAACGTTTCCTTGCGACTCCTGAAAATCCCAACTTTGGTGCCATCTGACTGACTTTCTCTCCCCCTTCATGATTTGTTTTTATGTTTATGTTTCCAACTATGAGTATGTACAACTCTGGTTTACATGACCCATGTAACATTACTCTCTTCAAATATCCGCACTCTGAAAACCTTTATGTGAGGGATTACAATGTACATCGAAATGATTAGTTAATTTCTACCTAGGATGACCATTGCGTAGCAGAAGCCTCTTCTTTACCACCTCCTCAACGATCTGGAACAGATAATCAAACATACAACAGCAGTCCCTGACCGTCATGAGTCCTCTTCCTACACGCTCGACTTTTTTTCATCCCTCCACTATCAATACAATATTTCTGCCTCCCCAGAGTCCTCCAACCACAGTTTTATTTCTGTCTCTTCTAACTGGACATATCCTCCCTCTATATCCCTCACAAAACGCCATCTTTGTTATCTAAGGAGACCTCAATGACTCCACTAACTTTCCCTGGGACGAGTACTGCTGTGCTAACCAGAATACTCCAAGCTGCGCTGAACGTATAGCGGAGGTTATCTTGGCTTAGGTGGATGCTACAGCTCTTCTTTTACTGTATCTCTCTCTTCCCCAATATAGTTTGATCGTTCCTGCTTGGATGCCAATCGCATAGGGAACAGACGTAACGGGCCGTGAAACTCGTCCCTTTCTTCTACTTTCGTATGTGATCGGTATCAGTATGAATATGCCCTTAATAAGGTAAACTCACCATAAAAAGAGAGAACAAATGTGCGATTTGACTTCCACGAACAAATCTTTCTGGTATTTAACAAAAAAGCATCTTTATTAACATCTGTAATTCATACTTCCCCCTTTCCTCCAACTTGATCAATCTATAATTTACTCTTTAATGATAAAATTTGCTCTTTTTGGTAACAAATTTTCCTGTAATTCGAATTTGGATGATTAAGTTTCTCCTCCCCAGCTTCAAACTGAACCTATGCAGCAGCTATATTTTCCTCACTCAAAGTACTCTCGGGTCCTCTCCTAGCTCCAAAGGACAAGGCGTATAGCTCAGATTGCATTACTTCTCGAGTCTTGAGGGAGTGTGCCCATTTCCCCTCTGTCCAAACACCTAGACTTTCCTTCCCACTTGAAAGCATTCTTAGCGAAGCTCATCCGTAAGAAAGAACTACTGTAACCCTCTCTGGCTATCGTCCAATTGCTCTCATTTCATCTGTCTGTCTCGAAATCCTTTGAAACCCTCCTTAACTCTCTTAAACACCCAGGATCTCATTCCCATCCTTCTGATCACCAGTATGGATTTCGTAGCGCTACGTCTGTTGATGATTTCCCCTGTATGAATGTCCTTCCTTCTCAAGGATTTTGGTGAAACTGCCGTCGTTGTCCTCGACATTTCAAAAGCATATAACAGGGTGCGGCATACGTCCTTCACTTCTATGCTCCTTTCCTTGGTGGTTCATTTGCAGTACTTGTTGATGGGGCAACTTTCCCATCTCATCTTATCAACAATGGCGTTCCTCAAGGTTCTCTCCCATCGCCTACCCTATTTCTTCTCTCTATGAATGATCTCTCTTCAACCTTTAACCTAATTTCTCTCCTTTGGTGATGATTCCTTTTCATCTCATTTACTCTTGACTCCACCTCCTTTAATGCTCGTTCTCTCTCCTACAGAGAATATTTCCTCTCTCCATATGGGCCTGTGCTCAGAATGGGTAAGTGGTAACCTAGATAAATCTAATAATGCTAAAACGTAAGGTGTCCCAGTATTTCTGCTTTAGAGTCACTTTTCTCTCTGTGTTCAGATTCTGAGCACCGCGATGCGACACTGCAATAAACATAATCATGGTAGGTATAGCCATATCCTCCAAATTATCCTGGAAGTCCCACAGAATCAAATTCGCCATCTGCTTTCCAAACCCCGAGGTGTTATTACATGGGTTCTGCCAGTATTGTCCATGTGACCGGCCAGTTCATAAATCATCTACAGGGGGTCTTTCCTTCGCCACAGTGCAGAGTACTGCTCACATGTCCGGGGTGGTTCTTCCGTCCTCGCTCTATTAACCAGAGTGGAAACAAAAGCATTCTGTCTCATAAATTCCCCCGACATCATCTCTCCTTAGCTTTCTCTTTCTGTGATGCTCTCTCTCTCTCTCTCTCTCTCTCTCTCTCTCTCTCTCTCTCTCTCTCTCTCTCTCTCTCTCTCTCTCTCTCTCTCTCTCTCTCTCTCAGTTTATGCAGCAACAAGACACATTCATTCCGATGCACGACGGAAACCACAAAACTAACAAGCCTGAACGGTACTCCCTAGATATTGCAAGCGCTATATGGCGCAGAAAGAAAGTGTACAGTTCTAGGAAATCAAGGAATAACTCAAATATTGCAACACTATGTAATACAATTTGGAGACTCACGTAAAAACTTATCAAAGAAGCCAGGAGAGACTATACAGTGATCAAAAAGCCGAGTTGATACAAAGTGAGTATTGCAAGAGATAAGTGAAAGAGATCCCAAATGATTTTATGGATATATCATTAATAATATATAAGGAGCGGAATAGGACCCTCAGTAAACGAGGATAGGGAACCCATTGTGGACGATAAGAGCATAGCAACAACCCTGAACAAGTGTTTCAGTTCTGTCTTTACGCTAGAAACCAACGACACGAATTTTGAGACAGTGATAAACAGAACTCACACGATACAAGAATTCACCGTCACAGTTAGAGGAATACTGACGCAGATAAGTTGAAGACTAATAAAAGCCCAGGTCCTGATCGTTTCAATCCACGAGTAATTAAAAACGTCAAACACGAAGCTGTCAAACCGTTAACCTATATTTGCAATAAATCTCCCCAGGATGTAATAGTCCCTCAGGACTGGAAACTGGCAGACGTCACTCATATATATATATATATATATATATATATATATATATATATATATATATATATATATATATATATATATATATATATATATACATACATAAATGGAAGCCGCGAATTGCCTGGCAGTTACCAACCTGTTAGCCCGACTTCAATCATATGTAATTTTCTAGAGTCGGATATTGAATATAAAATTGTAGCCTACCTGGAACAACATTCTGGTCAATAATACACAGCAAGATTTTAGAACCTCCTCGAATTTTATCATACATTATTCAATACCCATGACAAGACAAAAGCAATAGATGTTATATTACTGGATTTCTAGAAAGCATTCGACAAAGTCCCCCACTTTAAATGGGTTTATGAAATGGCATTTACGTCAATAGTTGTCAGCTGTTAGGAGTAGGAAATCTCAGCAAAGATTCGATTATCAACCAATGGGCCACAAAATAAAGGACACCCCTAGTGTGAAAGATCTAGGGGTCACCGTCTCCAAATTCTTTCAGCATTGTAATGAAGCTGCCAAGAAGGTAAATACGATATTCAGATTCATAAACAGAAACTTTACAAAAGATGTGATACTGCCAATATGCCTAATCAAACCACACCTAAAATATACTTTATGACTTTCCTGTAAAATTTCCTTAAAACGCATTAATCCTGCAAGGTACATTTTTTTTTTTCGTCCGTCGTGTTACCGGAGGGGGTCGAGAGTGAGGAAAGAGCATTTGCTTTGCTATCCTTTCCTCCTACTGCTCTCTCTCTCTCTCTCTCTCTCCCACTCGCGTGGACCTTGGGTAACTCTATGTAACCTTTTCTTTCTCCGTTCTACAGGCATCATCCCCACAGTTTCTCTATGGAGACCGGCATTCGAGGACCGAGCGTCATACAACTGAATAAAACTGAATTCAAACAGCAATAGACCTCTGGATACTAACAAGGCTGTCGATAATAGCAGAAGAGAAACTCGTGGATTAATGTTGTAGAAGAAGAGAGAAATACAGATCCGTTTTAAAGAGGACCTGTACATTTATCATGTAGCTAAGAAGGTGGAAATAATGTCAGTTGTGGTTCTGAAGCCAGATATCTAACAAGTATATGCTGCAACAAATCTATAGTACTACTTCTAACTACTGTAATTGATAAATCATTCCATAGCTTAACAACCCTGGTGAAGAAAAAACACTTCGCCTCACTCCAGGTAAAACGTTTGCCCATGAGTTTATATCTATTACTACGAGTGAAATCAGACGAATCTATTCTAGATAGTTTGTTAGATCGAGATTATCGAAGCCGTTCCTGATTCTGAAAACGTACTAGATCCTCTCTTAACCTTCTCTTTTTTAAGGTGAATAGAATTAATTAGTTTAGTTTAGTTAGCTCTCACAAAATTCGTGTCTTAGGCCAGAAATCATATTGGTAGCTCACCTCGCTACACTCTCCATTCTGTTTATGTCTTTCCTCAAGTAGAGTGACCATGATATTCAAGATGGGGACGTACCAGCGAGTTATAAAGAGTGAGGATAATTTGAGTTGTAAACAGTGAGGAAAGTCCTGCCAATGAATGCAAGAATTTTGTTCACCTTTTTTACTGCCTTCGTGAACTGCTTACTTGGCCTTAGGTCACCAGAGATTATTACAACCAAGCCATTTTCTTTTTTAACCTTTTGTAGCACAATAGAATTTACATTATAGCTTTTTTTTTTTTTTACAACCGATATGTAAAACTTTGCACTTACTGATATTGAAATTCATTCACCATCTGTTAGCTCGGTCCATCTGCTTGTATATCTACGTCAGTTTGAAGCGGCAGACGTTCAGTTTCTGTTGCAGCTTCATTTCCCAACTTTATATCATCCACAAATTTAGAGATCTTACAGTGAAGCCGCCTATCATCAGTATCGTTAATATATATGAGGAAGAGAACCGGTCCTCAGACTGATCCCTGTGGCACGCCACTTGTTACGTCTAACCATTCAGAGGTTTGACCATTAATCACAACTCTGTGTTTAAAGCCAGTCAGCCAGTTTCCTATCCACTTAAGTACAACCCCTTTATTTCCGGGTGACTTAAGTTTTGTTAGTAACCTTTAATGTAGAACTTTATCGAATGCTTTTTCAATCTTTAAAAGTAGATTACATCAGCTGCTTTACCTTCATCATATATGTTGATTATTTCATAAGAAAAATCAAGGGGATTTGTCAGACATGGGCGATTTCGTCGAAAACCATGTTGAGAATCGTTTATTAAGTAGTGTTCCTCTGAATGCTTTACAGCCTTATCCCGGATGATGGTTTCCACTTGTTTATGAACTACAGTCATTAAACAAATTGAACGATAATTACCGGGCATGATTTATCAAATCTGTTAATATCGGCGTTACATTAGTAAATTCCCGATCCTCTGGCACATATCCCGTAGCAAGTGACTCTATGAAAAAAGCAGTGACCTTTAGTGTCCTCAGATGAAAGGTATCTGGGTCCGCCGTGTTACTTACTCTCACACCATCTAACGCTGATAGTATATCTTCATCTGCTATGTCAACATGTTGGAAAACATCTCATCTTGGCAGTTATGATACTTTCTTCATTTGCAAAGCTTACCTGTGGAATTCTCACTTCTTCCTATCATGTTTAACTCTTATATAATCCTTCTACCTTCAGGTCTGGAAACATGTATGGAGCCGTGATTCATTATCCTTATTCTTTTCTTTCAGTTTATTCCCTTCATCCGAGATAACCTCTGATCTCTGCATGTTTTACTATTTCCAGGTCACGAAAAAAGTTAGTAAAAAAAAGAATATGGATAAAACAATAAAAAACAGAAATGCAGCTAGAGAGAGAGAGAGAGAGAGAGAGAGAGAGAGAGAGAGAGAGAGAGAGAGAGAGAGAGAGAGAGAGAGAGAGAGAGAGAGAGAGAGAGAATAATAAAGAAAAGAAGATTCGTCCATTATAGGTAAAAATAAACTTGTGCTACCACAAGCAAAAACGTTTGGAGGCGACCAATACAAAACTAGGAAAATCAGTCCAGGTCAACATGAGCTCCTGGGTTGGATGCACGAGGCCGGCCCGGGGCCCCCGTTACTACCATCCCCAGCAAGTAGTATCTGGGTCATGGTGACACGTATCTGAATATACGACTATGATAGACCTCCAGCATTTAGCAGAGCAATGTCCACAGAGGACATTGTCTTGTCAAGGCCGTGTGGTGGTAGAGAGCGGGTCAGGGAAATGCCAGCACCCCGGCAAACATCTTCCAGGAACTGCCCTCCTCCCCAGGTGTCGTTCCTGCTACCATCCACCCACCCTAGTCGGCGACGACACCACGAGTCGTCTATCCGCCAATTTTTGGACACAAAAACTGACCCGGAGCCTGAAGTGTGCGCTCATGTACGTTCCTCCCGGTGCCAGCTGGACAAACTGAGCCCAGGTAAGCAATGCTACCGACAAAAGCATTTCATCTGTGAGCAAGACAGTTATCTGTGCTCGGCTTAAACAATCGGGGCCATTCTCATCCCGCTCCCATGCAACGACCACTGGCCATCATTGCAACCACTTGCTATCACCACAGTCGATGGACACAACAACAGCCACTGGCCATCATCACAGCCAAGGGCCATCACCACAGCCACTGGCCATCATTACAATCGCTGACCATCGCCAAAGCCATTGGCCATCATTACAATCGCTGACCATAGCCACAGCCACTGGCCATCATCATAATCGCTGACCATCGCTACATCCACTGGCCATCATCGTATCCACTGGCCACCACCACAGCCATTAACCATCGCCACAGCCACTGGTCATCACCACAGCTACTGATCATCACTACAGCCACTGGCCATCACCGTAGCCACCGTCCACGATGGGTGAGGGTCGGGAGGAAGGTGAAGGTGTGATGAAACACTGCCACAAGGAACCCGTTGCACGATACAAGGTTCGCCCACTACTTCCCCACGTCCCATGACCCACCATGTGAGACGCCGGCTGAGTAAAGTGCACTGACCCACCCAAGCTGTGGGTCTTCCTCATCAGAACAACCAAACCTCCCGTTGACCGATCGAACCGTCGACCAAACCATCTGTCGACTTATTGAATCGTCGACCACATTTACCGACCACCTGTCGGATTGTCAACCGAACCACTCATCGACCGATCGAATCGTCAAACTGCCCGTCAATCTACTGAATCGTCAACATGACGATTTGGCGACCAGTCTTTCCGTAGAACAATTAAGGCATCGACCAAACTACCAGCCGAAGTATCTAACCGTCGACCAAATCACCCCTCGACCTATCGAACCGTCGACCAAACCACCCGTCAGCTAAACCAACCTGTCGATCTAAGACGAAGAGAAGACTCTCCCTCTAACATGTGAACCCGTATCCCTAGCTAAAGGACAGTTCAGTGGGAGTCCTAACACCAACGAACCAATCACCGTCCTCCACCAACACTGCCTGTCTGTCTGTCTGCAATGGCGGGGATGAAGGCATTATGACGGTTCTTCGTGGGAAGACCAGGGAAGGACAGCGACGTAAAGAACCACAAGGTCTCCTGATGTATGCGGCCATCTTCGCCGTCACTCACCAAGCGTCGCTGTGTTGGTGCTGACGATGGCGGGATGCTGAGTCGCCATCCCCATTCACCTCCAGACACCACAGAAAACCCTACCCCTCACCCTCTCATCGGACCCACGGCTGACACACCCTTGCCAACCCTGGTAGTTCTTGTACCACAACCAGGTGGCCGTGATGGGTGGCAGGACCAGCTGCTGCACCACGGGTGGTCGTAATGGGTGGCAGGACCAGCTGCTGCACCACCAGGTGGCCGTGATGGGTGGCAGGACCAGCTGCTGTACCATCTGATGGTTGTGATGGGTGGCAGAACAAGCTGCTGCACCATAGGTGATCGTGATGGGTGGAGGGAACTATAACAACATAATAACTCATATCATCCTGGTATGAGCAGCTGGTATTAGGTTATGGAACGAGAGCTCCTGGGTGGTTGTGGGCCGAGCCGCTGGTACGAGGCTATGGGTCTACCAGTTAATATGAGGCCATGGGGCCTGATGCTGGTGCGAGACCATGAGTTGTGCAGTCGGCACGAGACCATAAGTCGTGTAGCCTGGGCGAGACCGTGCGTCGAGTGGTTGGTTCGAGGCCGTTGGTTGAATGGCTACCACGAGGCCATGGGTCAACGACTTAAGACTTATGTGGCTGTGGTAGGGGAAGCGGTGAGCGTAAGGCGGGGAACTGAGGGAGACCGCCAGGGGAGAGGGCGTGTCATGTGCCAGGGAGAATGTCATGGCACACGATAAAGGTCAAGGGGAGAGGGAGAGCGTCAGAAGACAGGGGGGGAATATCAGGGGATGGAGGAAATGTTAGGGGATAAGGGCTGGGACGAGGGGACAGGAGCAGTATCGGGGGAAAGGAGTGTCTGGGGACAGGAGGACTGTCAGGGGGACAGGTGGAGTGTCAGGGGACGGAGTGAGACATGGAGGAAACTCCCAGCGCCGCCCTCACTCTCCAAAAGCACAAATACATCATCAGCTCCACTGGATACACCTAGCCTTTCTCACGCCTTCCAAAAACCTTTCCTACACTCCAAATCTCTCTCTCTCTCTCTCTCTCTCTCTCTCTCTCTCTCTCTCTCTCTCTCTCTCTCTCTCCACACACACACACACACACAAACACACGGGCCTCCGTGCTGCAGTGTTTAGCATTACTGACCATGAGTCACCATGGGCCAGCCCGGAGTCCAACCCTTATGAGTTCGAATCCTGGGCGTGGCAGTCGGCCTTCTACCAACCCAGGCGCTCATCCTCCCCTTCGGGGCTGACGAATAAACGGGCACCTGACTTAGGATAGTGTGTGTGTGCGTGTGTGCCTAGGAGCAACGCCATGGTACATATACCCAAAGTTAAGAGACGGGCAGCACTAGTGTAAAACTATCCCCGTAACACACAAATAGTAATCTCTCTCTCTCTCTCTCTCTCTCTCTCTCTCTCTCTCTCTCTCTCTCTCTCTCTCTCTCTCTCTCTCTCTGACGAACAACAATTCCCACGCAGCCCTACCACCAACGTACTTCCTAGAACTTATGCACACACACACACACACACACACACACACACACACACACACACACACTGCTCGCCCTAAAAAGCGTCTGTCACACTGCTATCGTCTCCAACCCACTCCAACATCACCCACACGGCACCGAAAACATCCGAGCATTCTCATCGACATCCCCCACACTCCCAAGATAGCTTGCGGGACCCCACCGCTATAAATCCCCCCACATTCACAAACTGGTAATGTGCAATGGGCAGCAGTACACATGACGGCAACCTTCACATACTTCCAACATCATTAATATGTTTGAAAAGAATATCTCAAATTTTCAGGAAGATTCAACTCAGTACCCACATATCACCAGGACCAGCACTCTAAGGTACACTACATGCCAACAAAGTCCCACATACTTATATACATCACCTCCCATAATCTCTGAAAAAAAACTCACTTACTTCTAAAAATTTCCCACACTTTCAGCCACTCCCACACAACCTTCCCACATACCCGAGTTCGACTCCCGCACCGGGCAAGCTACTTTAGCCGGAATGTTGGACGGGGATCAGAGCGATGCTTCCATGCCTGTTGCTGATACATATCTGGTGAGGAATGACGGCAGGAGAGCAACACTGTCCCTCTAAGCATCTGTTTGTGTATATCTTTCGTGTCACCGTTTGCAGAGATATGGGTCATGATGGCTGTATTACCTGTCTACGTTGGTGTATGGCCCATCTGTCCGCCTGTTTCTGATGAAAGAGTCAGTGATGGTGGTATTTTGGTGACGATATGAGGTGTGAGGTGGCCTCAGAGACATGAGGCGGTCTGTGTTGGTACAGAGCTTCTGAGGTCTGGGGTGTTGGGATTGGCACCAGACGTGTGAGGTATGGCTTCAAAGGTGTGAGGTGTTAAGTGTGGCAACAGAGGTGTGAGGTGTTGGGTGTAGCAACAGACGTTTGAGGTGCGGCATTTGAGGTGTCAGGTGTTGGGTGCGGCTACATTAATGTGAGGTGTGACATCTGGGTGTGAAATGTGGAGTGTGCCAATGGACGTCTGAGGTGTGACATTAGAGATGTGAGGTGTTTGGTATGGCAACAGACGTGTGAGGTGTTGGGTGTGGCAACAGACGTGTGCGGTGTTGGGTGTGGCAACAGACGTGTGAGGTGTTGGGTGTATCAACAGATTTGTGAGGTGTTGGGTGTGGCAACAGACGTGTGAGGTGTTGGGTGTGGCAACAGACGTGTGAGGTGTTGGGTGTGGCAACAGACGTGTGAGGTGTTGGGTGTGGCAACAGACGTGTGAGGTGTTGTGTGTATCAACAGATTTGTGAGGTGTTGGATGTCACTGAAGAATGTTGCTGGTGTACGGTGTTGCTGGTGGCATCTCTACCAGTGTCTTATCTTTATGTTGTGTTCAGGTCGTGTAGCGCAACCTTAATGTGCAACACCTCTGGGAAAATACTGAGAGCGTCCGGCGCCAGTGTTGACTGTGGGATGTTTGAACAATATTCCTGGTGGCGTCCCACAGGTGTAGCAGCACCGCTAACATGTAAAATAGTTCATACGTTGAATTCACAATACAAGGCGATGATTCCAGCTAAGATGCGTCACTATGTAATTAAGTTCTTTAGTAATATTATGGAATCGACGATATTAAAACCGAGAGTCGTCTGGTGACCCTGGCATCTACGTAGTGTTGGATAACGAGGGAAAACTAGAGGGGAATGTACGGAATCTTACATACGCGCGTCACCTTACATCTGACGAGGGTACTACAAATCCTGCGAGTTACATATTCACACGGTCAGGCGTGACTGTAAGTGTGGCATCTTAAAGCTCTTGGTCTGGGAGACGCTGGCGGGTTCTCTTTTATCTATCTGTGTGTGTGTGTGTGTGTGTGTGTGTGTGTGTGTGTGTGTGTGTGTGTGTGTGTGTGTGTGTGTGATTGAAATAAAAAGTTACAAGCGGAGGATAACTGGCGCGGAGGATAGTATGATGACGTCGAGGTATGGTCATGACCCGTGAGGAGCAGTTTACCCGGTGGCTGGGGCCTGACCCAACAGGAAACCCTACAGTGTCAACGTACCGGACTATCGCCGTAGGTGCTGGGTCAGTGTCGGCCCGCCAACCACCTGCACAGTGTACAGAAATCCTCGCATTTGTTCCCTTACAACCGACGAACACTGAGGTCCACAAGAAACTGTTTCTACGTCAGAGAAATTGAAAATGGGAGGAGGAGGAGGAGGAGGAGGAGGAGGAGGAGGAGGAGGAGGAGGAGGAGCCATATGCTCGGAGGTACGTACGAGGATCGACACATTTATGCCCAGTTAGGACTTGTTTTATTTCGTGCTCGCGACCCGAGGAATAAATCCTATGTTAGCCGACCGAACGAACTAAATCTATATAGCCTGAGAAACAGAAGGTTGAGAGGTGAGCTGATACAGGTATTCCAAATCATCACCGCTTCGATGATCACGATCTAACAAGCTACTTAAGGATAGATTCGTCTGATTTCACATGTAGTAATGGATATAATAAACTCGTGGGCAAACATTTTGCCTGGAATGAGGCGACATCTTCAACAGGATTGTTTTAAATGTGGAATGGTTTACTAATCAGAGTAGTTAAAACCAGTACCATAGATATGTTCAAGCACAGACTGGATGAATATCTCACTTCAGGCCCACGCCTCATATCATTTGCACCTCCTTAGCTACACGATCAATTTACATACAGGTCTTCCTCTTTCGAGTAACCTGTATGGCATTCTACTTCCACCAAAATAGTGCACGAGTTTCTGTTCTCCTCCACTAACACAGAAACTACCTCGTTAGGACCCAATGGTCTGGTGCTGTTTGAATTCAGTCGTATATTATTTCCCTTCGTAGTGTAGTGAGTAGCAGTTCTCCACACTGAGGTCCCATACTTCACGAAACCCAAGTGTTTGATATAAGATAAATGGAAGGGTCATATACTTCAACCCTGCATTTTTCTCCTATTAATCCTCTTAGATGATTTCAGTATCGTCTAAATCATATTGATGATACGACACTATATTGTTCAGTTCTATTGTTATCTCGCCGCGTCCTCTCAAGTGAACTCGTCCGACAACAAGGGACAAAAAGCAGCACTAACGTTATAGACCACACTTGCTCGACAGAATTAGACGAGTGCCTTGCCTGCCAGTTAATTTATAGAACTGTTTTAGATATCTTCCCGGTCCTTAGCCTCTCTGACGGGCACACGCAAGGTCGGCTTTACATCCGCTGGTAATAAAACTGAGGATTATTGATAAAGCCGATATTTGACGATCAGCAGATAGCCTGGCAACTGACGGAGGAGCAGCCTGAGGGAGGGGAGGAGGCACCGAAGGCTTGGACTTCCTCGCCTTCGGTAAAATACTGCAGCAGGTTGCCTCAGGTACGCCAGAAGTAAACATATAAACAAGATAAAGACACGGAACCTGCGAATATACAACGATGCCACAGGGTCTTGCCTGATTGAAATGTGTTAATAAAGAATAGAAAAATACGAGTGATTTAACCGACTCCACTTTTTACATAGGACCCTTCACCTACGGTGGAATACTTAATTTCTGAATCCCTAAGTTAGACTGTAAAGCAGTCAAGGCGCACTAGATTTAAAAAAAAAAAAAAAAAAAAAAAATCTGTCTTAGATCAGAGTCCTGAGTCGTGATGCATGTAACGGAGAAAACACAGGTGCCAACATGAGTATAAAGATAAAAAAAAAATTAAAGTTTAGGGATCAAATGTGTATTTCAAGAGCGTGGAATGTATATACGTGGCTAAATCTGGGAGAGCCTCACTCCTCTTACAATCAAAGTGAAGTGGATGAACTTAAGCTGTCAAGCCAAAGCTTAACTTGGCGCCAGTCAGTGTGCAGTGCTCCTAGTGTAGGCACAAGCTGTGGGCATCACCTTCACAGCAATGCAACCCGACACACCACCATGTTTAGAGTAACTTATATCCAGGTTGTCGTCCCAGGGTATATCGCGGCGACACCCTGGGGGGACAGGCAAGGTGTGGCACCTGTGGTAGGACGGTTAGGGCAGGGAACTTGCGATAGGACGGACAGAGCGAAGGACCTATAGGGCGGGCAGGGAGTGTCGCCTGTGGCGTGGCATGAGCAAGCGCATTTCCAAGACAGAAAACTCAGGGGCTTTAGACAGAGATGAGAGAGGTCAGCAAGGACTGGAGTTACCCCAGAGGCATCCAGTCTCAGGCCTGAGGAGGTGCGCCGTCTTAACCATACTCCTCGTCCACCTCGAGATGAAAAGAAACTCAGATGACCATGCGCCATGAGGTTATTTGAGATACCGCAGGTTCAGTGTCAGAAGATGGAGGATTAGACGCAGAATCATCCAAATCTGAATTACAAGAAAATAAGGAACTAAAAAGAGCGGGTTTATCAGTTGCATAGCTAGTTGTACACTGATCAGGTCGGAAGAGATAGGGAAATGCTGAATTGTGAAGTTACTGGAGGTCCTTTTAGTTAAGAACCAGAAGAGTTTTCCCTTGGAAGAAGTGAGAATAGCACACTTTCTTTAGATGAAGGAGTACTGTACCGTACGAAGAATAACTTCGCAGTGATTCCGAGCAGAAACGAGAGCAGAGCGTGTTCCATGGGAAGGGAAGAGTTGCACGACCCGATAGGCTCTATCTGCAGTGCACCAGGGATCAGAAGACAAGTGATCTAACCTTGACTTTGGGGAGAAAGATCAAGTAGAGGAATGAATGTAGGATTCCATCTCAAACAAGGTAACCTCTGCTATGCGTTCAGCACAGCATGAGGCGTCCCAGCGAAGCAGCACCCGTCCCAGGGAAAGTGAGTAAAGAAACCACGTAGGGATGACCGCCGAGCTCTCCCACAGTGCCTGAGTTAGTGTTCCGTCGGAGAGGCAGAGGATGAGCGCATCGACTTCGAAGGGATGGAAATATGACTGTGGTCGCGGTAGCCTACCCTAAAGGAGAGAAATATTGAATGTATAATGAGAAGGTTCAGTAAGGAGAGAGAGAGAGAGAGAGAGAGAGAGAGAGAGAGAGAGAGAGAGAGAGAGAGAGAGAGAGAGAGAGAGAGAGAGAGAGAGAGAGAGATTCCCAGTTGGAGGAATGGTCGTGATGGTGAGGAACCCGCGTTGAGTGTTAGATCATTTGTTCCAGGTCGTCGAAGAAGGGAACTGGAATGGCCTCTGTTCCACCTGGATCGTTTCGAGCAGAGCCTAGTCGTCAGAGCTGTATGGTCGTGGTAATCTGCTGTGCTTGACTGCATTTTGTATTGCTACTTTTGGCCAAACTTGGTCCTGCATCTATACACAATTTGCTCTCAGTTCAATCTCAAGATGATGATGATTATCCTCACCCAGATATTTCAATAATATTCCTGCGTACTTACATAACATCCCTGTGTACTTACATAATATCCCTGTGTACTTACATAACATCCCTGTGTACTTACATAACATCCCTGTGTACTTACATAACATCCCTGTGTACTTACATAACATCCCTGTGTACTTACATAACATCCCTGTGTACTTACATAACATCCCTGTGTACTTACATAATATCCCTGTGTACTTACATAATATCCCTGTGTACTTACATAATATCCCTGTGTACTTACATAACATCCCTGTGTACTTACATAACATCCCTGTGTACTTACATAATATCCCTGTGTACTTACATAATATCCCTGTGTACTTACATAACATCCCTGTGTACTTACATAATATCCCTGTGTACTTACATAATATCCCTGTGTACTTACATAACATCCCTGTGTACTAACATAACATCCCTGTGTACTTACATAACATCCCTGTGTACTTACATAACATCCCTGTGTACTTACATAACATCCCTGTGTACTTACATAACATCCCTGTGTACTTACATAATATCCCTGTGTACTTACATAATATCCCTGTGTACTTACATAATATCCCTGTGTACTTACATAATATCCCTGTGTACTTACATAACATCCCTGTGTACTTACATAATATCCCTGTGTACTTACATAACATCCCTGTGTACTTACATAACATCCCTGTGTACTTACATAACATCCCTGTGTACTTACATAACATCCCTGTGTACTTACATAATATCCCTGTGTACTTACATAATATCCCTGTGTACTTACATAACATCCCTGTGTACTTACATAATATCCCTGTGTACTTACATAACATCCCTGTGTACTTACATAACATCCCTGTGTACTTACATAACATCCCTGTGTACTTACATAATATCCCTGTGTACTTACATAACATCCCTGTGTACTTACATAACATCCCTGTGTACTTACATAATATCCCTGTGTACTTACATAACATCCCTGTGTACTTACATAATATCCCTGTGTAGTTACATAACATCCCTGTGTACTTACATAACATCCCTGTGTACTTACATAACATCCCTGTGTACTTACATAATATCCCTGTGTACTTACATAACATCCCTGTGTACTTACATAATATCCCTGTGTACTTACATAACATCCCTGTGTACTTACATAACATCCCTGTGTACTTACATAATATCCCTGTGTACTTGCATAATATCCCTGTATACTTACATAATATCCCTGTGTACTTACGTAAGTTTCCAGATAATCAAACTCAAGTTTATCAACGCCAGCCGAAAGCAAAATGGAATGTGATACAACAGAGCAAAGACATAATGCATAAAGGAAAAGTCTGAGGCTGTCAGACAGAGGTGCCATTTAGTAGAGTTGTGTGGTTATATTCTCCTTTGCACCTCGTATTACACTCCTGTACACGTCTTTCTATAAGTCATGGACATTTTCCTTCGCTTAATCTCAGTTATACATATTATTTCCTTATCAGTGATTCTTGACAAAAACTATCACCTATGAAATTCAGCATTTGACGCCTCCCCGTGTGTGTGTGTGTGTGTGTGTGTGTGTGTGTGTGTGTGTCCTTGAGTGAAGACAAGTAACAAACACGTTTATCGTCCCATGATTCTGCACACGTGTTCCTTGATAATGAAGCAGATAAGCGTGTTTGACGCCCCGTGCACCTGTGCTGTCCCCGCCCGCCCCGCGGGAAGTGGGTCGGGTCACAGCGGACCCGTCCTCACACGTCACGCCATCATCAAGCTGACGGCTGCTACCGCACTGCTAAAGTGTCGCATCGTCGTGCTTCAAGGGTCACACCGTCGTACTGAAGGGTCACATCAGCGTACTTAAGGGCCACACCGGCGTGCTTAAGGGTCACACCGTCGTACTTAAGGGTCTCACCGCCGTACTTTAGGGTCGAACCGCCGTAATTAAGGGTCACACCGCCGTACTTAAGGGTCGAACCGCCGTAATTAAGGGTCGTACCGCCGAACGTGCTCAAGGGTTCATATCGTCGTGCTCAAGGACTCGTACCGTCCTGCTCGAGAGTTCGTACCGCCATGCTCATGGGTTAAGCAGACCCTGACAAGTAACAGGTCCTTGTGTATAGATCTGAAGTTAGCTCTGTCGATGCTCTTCGCCCACCAGACAGGGGAAGTTTGTACAACACTTACAATGGATTCAGATGAATGAGCAGGAGTAATATGGGTTCCGAGCCGGTAAGGGGGCGGGAGGAACTGGACTAAAAACAATCTATAGAGTCTGATTCTCCATAAAGTGTATGGGAGATTGTTGAATGGCGTCCAGAATCTCTTTTGTTTAATAGAAAAAAAAAAAACAGTGTGTTTGTATAGTGGTGGTACATAGAAGCGGCTGGGAATAAATGTATGATTATGACAAGGTTACACAATGTCGCTCTCTGGGTGATAGATATTTTGATGGATGAGGCACCGCTTGGCAGGCTCCGCTATGGAGTACAGATGTGGAGAATGGTAATATCCGCGGATGTTGTGTGTGGATAATGTTCTCTCATGTTAGCTGGTCCACCGCATGTTGTGTGTGGATAATGTGTCCGTATGAAGAGAGCTGTTGCTTTTTTCTGGACCTTTTCTATTAACTGTTTGTGCTTCTTTATGCGCGATGACCAAGTCTGAGAAACATATTTTAGATTGGGCCTTTTGTGGGATATGAACAGCTTCCTGGATATTTCCTTATCCATGAACTTCACTGTAATTCAAATATTTGTTAACAGAAGCTTGGTGTCCTTAACTATTCTCCTAAGGTGGAACTCTGGCGACGGGTTAGGGAAGAAATCGACTCCCAATTGTTGACAGACGCGTGGCCGAAGTATCTACAAGCAGAATGACACTTCGCAAACAACGTCCAGAATCATGTCACCTTTAAGAGAACGATCAACGATGAGTCGAAAAACAAGCCGACAGTTTTATTAAAGGCATACAAGTGCAGATACCTCCAAACGGTCATGCGTATACCAAGGAAAACATCAAGAATCAGTCATAGCGGACAGGATTGGCAGTGAACACCCATACAGGCGCTTTCTGTTATCTGAAGGTGGATATCTACCTTCCTCCGAGACGGCGGTGCTACAAATGCCAGAGATGGAATCATGTGGTGAACGTCTGCTGATCTAAGTCCTCCTGGTGTGGTAGACGTGCAGGACGACATTCAACACACACATGCAAGGAAAGACTTGGCAATGGGGAGACCATTGAAGATATATGCACAAACTGTAAACAGTGAGGATTCAGGGCATTGCATCTAGACTGCAGCAAGCGGCCACTTGCACTCCAGCGACCTGATAGAGAAACTGAATCAAGCACCCGCGTCCGCATCTCCAACCACCACGTCCGTCGCCGGCCGAACTCCCAGAGTTTATCCCTTACAAAACATAGTAACTCCCTGCGAGCCATGGAATAGGGTAGCATGCCCGCAGACACAGGGACAACCAGTCATGCCGAGTGAACAGACTGTGGACAACAAGTGATCTGGAAAATTCAAACAAATATGAAAGAAATATGAAAGAAATCCAACAGTAACATTAAAAAGTAGCCAAAGCCATCAAAATTCAAAGCAAATTATAAGTCTGAAGCACACCAACAAGTCACAGGAACACCTGTACATGCTGATGAGAAGGCAAGCCTGCATGAAAGTATCGATGTGCTACATGAGAACCTCCACTTGCTCAGTGAAAAGCTTGATGTGCACCAACAGGTGACAGGAACACATGAACACGGTGAGGATACGAGGCCTAATTTGTTCCAATACAGTGAAGTAATCTGTGAGAAATTTTATGACGTAAGTGAGAAGTTACCGAGCAATAAAAACATAAAATGCTTCGGAAAAATGAAAAAGATATAACAAGAATTTCACTGCCACGAGATACATTAGATTGTATTGCTTCACATAGTGATGGCGATAGGGAGATGAATGAAGCAGAAATTACCAATCTGCTGAAGAAAACAATTCCCAAACACCTGAATGGTAAAGGAATGAGAGACTGAGTTAGTCATTCTGAAGGTACTGGAAGACAGAAGATACGTTTGTGCTAAATCTGTATGAAGAAATGCATGAAAGACTTGACATCATACAGATCAAAGCAACTTTTCCAGAAAATGGCTGAAAGGAACATCGCTCAGCAGTATAATGTTATAACATTACTCAGCTGGAACATTGCCTCTATGGAAAAGAAATCTGATATACTGACCTCCACCACCAGGTCGTTACCAAGAAATACTGATGTGATATACCTGCTAGAATGTCGAACGCCTCCTGGCAAACCCCCACGCAAATCACCCAATTACAAATGCTATAATCCTAGATCGACCAACACTTGTCTCATGTATGTAAAACAGTCACTACCTCATGTACCCATATCCTCCCAAAAGACAGACGGGTTCCAATACCACGGTGTTAAGATACAAGTCAGCAATTCTACACTCAATGGACTAAACCTTTATGCACCTGCCAGCCTCCTCCACGACACAGCTTTACCTAACTTTCTTCATACTGAACCTGCTATCCTAACTAGAGACCTTACCGACACACGAATTTGGATGACCTCTTCAGTAACACTGATGGCAGAAGTCTAATCTCACTCCTGGACGCATATGATTATGTTCAGATCATCAGTAATAATGATAACCCAACACACACATACGGAGGAATCCTTGACAGGTGCGTAGGTTTTAACTTGGTATACACAACTCACAGTTCTGGTGCTGTTGATGATCTTATGTCTGGCCACTCATCTACAGCGGCCACAATACATATAGCTAATGAGAACTTACCTGCTGCCAAATTGAAAAGAAAAAGATTAATGATGAAACAAGAATTTCAAAATAGGTTCACAGATTATATATCTGACCGGAATAAAGCTTATGAACCAACAAATGTGCAAACTTTTTGAGAATTCTATACACAACTTCTTTAACAAAGTGAGCTAACTTCAAAGAGGAGAAAGACTGCACCTCACGACCACATCATCACTGTAATGACCCCGAACAAAAACAGTTCTGATTCATAGCTAGGTAAATAGGCAAAGGCTATAAACAATTTTGAACACCTAAAATACTAAAACTATTTCAAACATCTGTTGTAGCAACGAGGGAACGAACGACTAAACTTAGACAAAATGACTGGTAACAGTTTGTCAGTGGACTAACTCAACACATTTCCCAAAGCCAAACCTGGAAGGGTATCAACAGAAACATAGGAAAGAAAAATAAACAAGTATATCATCCTAACCCGATGCAAAAGCCTAACGATTTAATCATGAAATGGGCTCACAGTTCTAACTAAAACATGCTGCTACCTGAGACTAGGGATATTCTGTACAACAAATCCAAAAGAGAAGATTTTGCACCAATCATGCTAGACAAGGAACACGATAAATGTGATTAGCTATTTAATGAGTTGAACTTGATGCATCCTTTACCAGGGGCAAGAGTTGTACCCCTGTGGAGGATGGCATCACTTATGACATTATTAGACTTCTACGACGTCTACCTGATAACCCATTATCAAAGCTGCATGAATTATGCCACGGGTCATTTACCCTCTTCACGGACCAACAGCCAAATTGTACCAAAACCTAAACACAATCAACCGGTTGAATTTCGCCCCATCTCTCTGACGAGTTGCCTGTGCGAAAAAATTTGAGAGGAAGGTGCTCAACAGACTGCTACACAGAATCAAACATATGTCACCTAATATTAACGGTACCACACACGGCAGAAGTGTACACAACTATATCACTACTTTTCATGAGGCCAGAAGGCATAAGTACACCACATTTCTTAATCTACAAGCTGCATTTTACATTGCTAATATGCAAGATATTATGTATGAGTTAGCAGAAACTGATAAATGTAGCCGGCTCCTGCACTGTATAATCGGCAAATCAATGTATTACTGGAATCGATTCCAGAAAATCCCAGGAATATCTCTCTTAGTTATGCTAATAACAATGTCGTACACAATGATTGACGATACTGATGTACACACCAAAACATTTCGTGAAATGTAAACCGTTCTTAACTGCACAAACACAGCATGTGAAAGCCTTGGCTTCATCATATCTGCAGATAAAACCTAGATCTTCAATAAACGAATTGGTAACACTAAGTCGGAGACTGATGCAATACCGATTAACTGTCTTGTCCTTTGAATATCTTAGTGTCTCAGTCCCATGCGCCGCAGCTGGTTTAGCGCGAACTAAATCGACAATGCACAGATAGACTCAGAACTCCTAAAGTTGTTGCAGGGTTCAATCCTAGTTACGGTGTAAATATCAGAATTGTTAGAATGATGAAATTAATTCACAGTGGGTATCTGATAGATTTCTAGTTTTAGTCCTACATAACAGAAAAGGTATCAACAGTCTTGGAAAAAATGCAAAATCAAGCCTTAAAAATCATACTTAGTTGCTCGAAGTCCACTAAAGTACTCAACATGCGGAAAGAATATCCATCTATCTACCTATCACACACAGGTTCCTGCTGCATAATTCCTGCCAGAACAGCATAATTCCTGAGAACTTTCGCTGTGAACCACCCTTATTACTTACATTTACTCGGCTTGAACTTCATCCTCCATGAGTCACAGTTACACAAACTTTGGAGTCTGTCGAAGTCCCTTTGTAAGTTGATGCAATCTCTTCACTTTTCACTTCCCCATGACTTTTGCATCATCTGCAAACATTTTCAGTTAAAAGTGCAATCCTTCTGGCAGGCCATTCACAAAGGTCAAAAACAGTAATGGTCCCAAAACAGAACTCTGCGGAACTCCACTGATGACCTCGACCCGTTTGGAGGAGGTTCGTCTGACATGCGTCCTCTGTTCCCTCCCCTTAGTATATTCTTCTGTCCATAGAGGGAGTGTCCCTCATATTCCTGTCTGGTGATCCAGGTTTTTAATCAGCCTCTCATGAGGTCTTATTGAGTCGAATGCTCACCAGCAGTCCAGATACAATCCACCTATGCTCTCTTTTTATGAGACAGAACTCTCTCTCTCTCTCTCTCTCTCTCTCTCTCTCTCTCTCTCTCTCTCTCTCTCTCTCTCTCTCTCTCTCTCTCTCTCTCTCTCTCTCTCTCTCTCTCTCACCGTATGAGTGTGTGTTTGTGTGCGTATGTACATGAAAGGAGGGACCTTGAACCTGTGGAGACCTACGTCTTCTCTTTTCATCTTTATCACATGGATATTTTTGTCCATCATTATCTTGTGTGACTTGCACTGAACATTTCTCCTTCTTCCAACTCGCCTTCAGATTTCATTTCCGCCAGATATTTCTGCGAAAACTTCCTACATCCAAAGAAAGTGCAACAACCTCTCTCCTTCGTCCGTTGGTCTTTCCCGGTTTTTTAGCCAACATTATCTTTAACATCTCTTGTCGCACTCCATCTTATTCATGTGTCCGATGATATGACAGATGTTTTTCCCACTCGCAGTGCAACTCTTTTCTGTTTGTTTTCTCTTCTTCTAATACCGCGTTGGATTACTCAAACATTCCCTCACCCTTACCACTTAACAATATCATATATCGCTCACTATAATCTTTTCTTTAGTTCACTCCTACGAGCACTTCTCTCTCTGGACACAAAGCAATGAATGTGATGGCATCCTTCCTCGTGATTTGAAATGATGTGCCACTAAAAATGCACACCTGCCTGCTTGTCTGTTTTACTTCTCCTCAAAAAAACGAAAACTTTCCCTTCTTCGAAACATGCATTGTTACAGCCTGTCCCAAGGAAAGGTGCCCATTGCATTCCTTCCAACTATCGTCCTGTTTCTTTGACTCCTGTTATTTCCAAAGCTTTTCCATTTCTCCTCACCTCGCATGTCTTCAAGCTTCTTGAATCTAACCATCAACATGGCTTTCGCCAGGCGAGACTCACCGATGATATCCTTCCCCATTTAGCTGATGTCCGGGAGTCCTCTCTGAAAGCCTCTGGGAATCTGTGTCGCAGCCTTTGACAGGGTGAGGGATCGGGGTCTGGTCTTCAAGCCTTCATCTTTCTGCTCTTCTCCCTCGCTTTGTTCTTTCAAATCTAGCTTCCTCTCTGGCTGGTCTCTATCCGTAGTTCGTTGAGGAATGAACCTTTTTCTCTTTCCCCATCAACAGTGGTGTGCCACGAGATTCTGTCTTGTCTTCTACGCACTCCTCCTTTTTATCAACGATTTAACAGATAACCAAATGCACTCATAAGCTTTGACTCAACATTGCATTCCTCCACTTCTTTCAAAACCTCTCCATCTTCTCTTGCTCCACCTACCCCTCGTCTCATCTCAACTACCTTTTTAAACTTGGATTTGGACAAGATCTCCCGCTAAGGACACAAGCGACTTGATTAAATGCACTGTGTAGAAAAAATGCTCACTTTTGTTCTTAATACACTGACAGCTTCCCCCTCGTCTTTGATGGCTCTATAATTCCATCACTCAACACAATAAACTTACTTGGCGTCACCGTAAATTCAAATCTTGGAAACACATCACACAGATACCGACGTCAGCCTTTAAGTATTGGAAGTCCGAAAATTATTCACGTCTGGATAGTTGCTTCAATTTATGCAAATGAATGATTCGTCCTGGTATGGAGTACTGTTCACACATCACATTCTAGCTCAGCAGAGGCCTGTTCACTTGAGGGAACAAATTCAAAGCGATCTAACTTATCAAGTCTGCCAATCTGACCTAAAAATTTGACCCCTATGCCTTCCGCCGCAGGGACGGCTCTCTTTTCCCTCAACTACAGATATTACTAAGGTTTCTGCTCTTAAGAGCTGGCTGCTTGTGTTCCCCTGCCATTAACTGGACCACATAATACTAAGCAAGCTACTGTATTACAAGATCACAACGTGGCTGTTGATAACGTAAGGATTGGTCTTTGTGAAATGGTGCCCCTACACCGCTAAGTTTCACGAGACCGTAACCTCTCATCGGTTTTCTTAACACCTACAAAAAACGGGTTTTCCACTCCCTAAAAACAATCTTTTATTTCCTCCAGTGGCTTTACTTATCTACCACTTTAGTCTATCAATTCACCTGAGGTCTGGCCTTGATGAGGACTTCTGTCCCTGAACATGGCTTTGAACACTGCCAGAAGAAGGGTAATCTTCCTCCTCGTCTAGCTTGCTCCACAGGGCCAGAATCTGATTACTGAAGATATGCTTCCTCACGTCCTAACCCACACTTCCCTTGCCTGGAGTGACCTGTTGTGCTGGACTCTACTCCATCATCAAAGAACTGCTCTGTGTTAACGACGTTCTTGACCTTCCACGAACTTACATGTAGTCATTGCATCTCACCGTGTCCTTCCTTCTTCCGAGGTCGGTGGATCCTCACCAACAGGTCATATCAATGTTAATACATTAGACTTTTATTTTTTTTTATTATACTTTGTCGCTGTCTCCCGCGTTTGCGAGGTAGCGCAAGGAAACAGACGAAAGAAATGGCCCAACCCACCCCCATACACATGTATATACATACGTCCACACACGCAAATATACATAACTACACAGCTTTCCATGGTTTACCCCAGACGCTTCACATGCCCTGATTCAATCCACTGACAGCACGTCAACCCCGGTATACCACATCGATCCAATTCACTCTATTCCTTGCCCTCCTTTCACCCTCCTGCATGTTCAGGCCCCGATCACACAAAATCTTTTTCACTCCATCTTTCCACCTCCAATTTGGTCTCCCACTTCTCCTCGTTCCCTCCACCTCCGACACATATATCCTCTTGGTCAATCTTTCCTCACTCATTCTCTCCATGTGCCCAAACCATTTCAAAACACCCTCTTCTGCTCTCTCAACCACGTTCTTTTCATTTCCACACATCTCTCTTACCCTTACGTACTTACTCGATCAAACCACCTCACACCACACATTGTCCTCAAACATCTCATTTCCAGCACATCCATCCTCCTGCGCACAACTCTATCCATAGCCCACGCCTCGCAACCATACAACATTGTTGGAACCACTATTCCTTCAAACATACCCATTTTTGCTTTCCGAGATAATGTTCTCGACTTCCACACATTCCTCAAGGCTCCCAGGATTTTCGCCCCCTCCCCCACCCTATGATCCACTTCCGCTTCCATGGTTCCATCCGCTGCCAGATCCACTCCCAGATATCTAAAACACTTTACTTCCTCCAGTTTTTCTCCATTCAAACTTACCTCCCAATTGACTTGACCCTCAACCCTACTGTACCTAATTACCTTGGTCTTATTCACATTTACTCTTAACTTTCTTCTTTCACACACTTTACCAAACTCATCACCAGCTTCTGCAGTTTCTCACATATATATATATATATATATATATATATATATATATATATATATATATATATATATATATATATATATATCGAGGATGTAAGGCATGTGTACGTGTAGGAAGAGAGGAAAGTGATTGGTTCTCGGTGAATGTAGGTTTGCGGCAGGGGTGTGATGTCTCCATGGTTGTTTAATTTGTTTATGGATGGGGTTGTTAGGAAGGTAAATGCAAGAGTTTTGGAAAGAGGGGCAAGTATGAAGTCTGTTGGGGATGAGAGAGCTTGGGAAGTGAGTCAGTTGTTGTTCGCTGATGATACAGCGCTGGTGGCTGATTCATGTGAGAAACTGCAGAAGCTGGTGACTGAGTTTGGAAAAGTGTGTGGAAGAAGAAAGTTAAGAGTAAATGTGAATAAGAGCAAGGTTATTAGGTACAGTAGGGTTGAGGGTCAAGTCAATTGGGAGGTGAGTTTGAATGGAGAAAAACTGGAGGAAGTGAAGTGTTTTAGATATCTGGGAGTGGATCTGGCAGCGGATGGAACCATGGAAGCGGAAATGGATCATAGGGTGGGGGAGGGGGCGAATATCCTGGGAGCCTTGAAGAATGTGTGGAAGTCGAGAACATTATCTCGGAAAGCAAAAATGGGTATGTTTGAAGGAATAGTGGTTCCAACAATGTTGTATGGTTGCGAGGCGTGGGCTATGGATAGAGTTGTGCGCAGGAGGATGGATGTGCTGGAAATGAGATGTTTGAGGACAATGTGTGGTGTGAGGTGGTTTGATCGAGTGAGTAACGTAAGGGTAAGAGAGATGTGTGGAAATAAAAAGAGCGTGGTTGAGAGAGCAGAAGAGGGTGTTTTGAAGTGGTTTGGGCACATGGAGAGGATGAGTGAGGAAAGATTGACCAAGAGGATATATGTGTCGGAGGTGGAGGGAGCAAGGAGAAGAGGGAGACCAAATTGGAGGTGGAAAGATGGAGTGAAAAAGATTTTGTGTGATCGGGGCCTGAACATGCAGGAGGGTGAAAGGAGGGCAAGGAATAGAGTGAATTGGAGCGATGTGGTATACCGGGGTTGACGTGCTGTCAATGGATTGAAGCAGGGCATGTGAAGCGTCTGGGGTAAACCATGGAAAGCTGTGTAGGTATGTATATTTGCGTGTGTGGACGTATGTATATACATGTGTATGGGGGGGGTTGGGCCATTTCTTTCGTCTGTTTCCTTGCGCTACCTCGCAAATGCGGGAGAAAGCGACAAAGTATAATAAATAAATAAATAAAATATATATATATATATATATATATATATATATATATATATATATATATATATATATATATATATATATATATATATATGCACATGTACATATACTTGCTGAATCATCCATTTCCGTCGCCACACCGCCACACATGAAAGAGCAACCCCCCCCCCCCCAACCCCACCCCTCTACATCAACGAGTTAGCGCCAGGAAAAGACAAAAATCGCCACATTTGTTCACACTCAGTCTCTAGCTGTCATGTGTAATGCACCGAAACCACAACTCCCTTTCAAAATCCAGGCCCCACAAAACTTTCCATGGTTTACCCCAGACGCTTCACGTGCCCTGGTTCAATCCATTGACAGCACGTCGACCCCGGTATACCACATCCTCTAAATTCACTCTATTCCTTGCACGCCTTTCACCCTCCAGTATGTTCAGGCCCCGATCATTCAAAATCTTTTTCACTCCATCTTTCCACCTCCAATTTGGTCTCCCACTTCTCCTTGTCCCTCCACCTCTGACCCACATATCCTCTTTGTCGATCTTTTCTCACTCATTTTCTCCATGTGTCCAAACCATTTCAATACACCCTTTTCTGCTCTCTCAACCTCACTCTTTTTATTACCACACCTCTCTCTTACCTTTTCATAACTTACTTGAAGAAACCACCTCACACCACATACTGCCCTCAAACATTTCATTTCCAACTCATCCACCCTCCTCCGCACAACCTTATCTATAGCCCATGCCTCGCAACCATAGAACATTTCTGGAACCACTTTTCCTTCAAACATGCCCATTTTTGCTCTACGAGACAACGTTCTCGCCTTCCACACAGTCTTCAACACTCCAAGAACCTTTGGTCCCTCCCCCACCTGTGACTCACTTCCACTTCCATGGTTCCACCCGCTGCTAAGTCCACTCCCAGATATCTAAAACACTTCACTTCCTCTAGTTTTTCTCCATTCAAACTTACCTCCTAATTAGCTTGTCCCTCAACCCCGCTGAACCTAATGACCTTGATCTTATTCACATTTACTCTCAACTTTCTTCTTTCACACACTTTATCAAACTCAGTCACCGACTCCTGCAGTTTCTCACTCGAGAGGTAGCGGTAAGAAAAGACACCAAAGGCCACATTCGTTCACACTCAGTCTCTAGCTGCCATGTATAATGCACCGAAACCACAGCTCCCTTTTCACATCCAGGCCCAACAAAACTTTCCATGGTATACCCTAGACGCTTCACATGCCCTGGTTCAATCCATTGACAGCACGTCGACCCCGATATACCACATCCTTCCAATTCACGCTATTTCTTGCACGCCTTTCACTCTCCTGCATGTTCAGGCCCCGATCGCTCAGAATCCTTTTCACTCCATCCTTCCACCTCCAATTTGGTCTTCCACTTCTCCTCGTTCCCTCCACCTCTGACACCTATATCCTCTTCGTCAATCTTTCCTCACTCATTCACTTTATGTGACCAAACAATTTCAACACATCCTCTTCTGCTCTCTCAACCACACTCTTTTTATTATCACACATCTCTCTTACCCTATTATTACTTACTCGATCAAACCACCTCACACCATATATTGTCCTCAAACGTCTCATTTCCAGCACATCCACCCTCCTTAGCACGACTGTATCCATAGCCAACGCCTCGCAACCATATAACATTGTTGGAACCACTATTCCTTCAAACATACCCAGTTTTGCTTTCAGAGATAATGTTCCCGCCTTCCACACATCTTTCAACGCTCCCAGAACTTTCACCCCCTCCCCCACCCTGTGACTCACTTTCGTTTGTATGGTTCCATCCGCTGCCAAATATCTAAAACACTTCACTTCCTCCGGTTTTTCTCCATTCAAACTTACCTCCAAATTGATTTGTCCCTCAACCCTACTGTACCTAATAACCATGCTCTTATTCACATTTACTCTCAGCTTTCTTCTTTTCATCACACTTATCAAACTCAGTCACCGGTATCCTGCTGTTTCCTCACTCGAGGAGGTAGCGTAAGAATAAGGACACCAAAGGCCACATTCGTTCACACTCAGTCTCCTTGCTGCTATGTATAATTGCACCGACAACAAAGCTCCCTTTTCACATCCAGGCCCCACAAAAATTTCCATGGTATTACCCTTTAGACGCTTCACATGCCCTGGTTCTATCCATTGACAGCTCGGTCGGACCACGAATATACCACATCCTTCCAATTCACGCTATTTCTTGCTCGCCTTTCATCTCCTGGCTTGTTCTGGCCCCGATCGCTCAGAATTCCTGTTTCACTCCATCCTTCCACTCCATTTTGGTCTTCCACTTCTCCCGTTCCCTCCACCTCTGACACCTATATCCTCTCGTCAATCTTTCCTCATATCATTCTTTTATGTGACCAAACAATTTCAACCACTTCCTCTTTCTGCTCTCTCAACCACACTCTTTTTATTATCCACACATCTCTCTTACCTTATTATTACTTACTCGATCAACTCCTCACACCATATATTGTCCTCAAACGTCTCATTTCCTGCACATCTCCACCCTCCTTTAGCACGGACTGTATCCATAGCCAACGCTCGCAAACCATATAACATTGTTGGAACCACTATTCCTTCAAAACATTTACCCAGTTTTCGCTTTCAGAGAAAATGTTCCCGCCTTCACACATCTTTCAACGCTCCAGAACTTTCCACCCTCCCCCTCCCTGTGACGCACTTGCGTTGTATGGTTCCATCCCTGCCAACTATCTAAAACACTTCACGTCCTCCGGTTGTTATTCATTCAAAACTTTCCTCCATATTGATTTGTCCTTCAAACCCTACTGTACCTAATAAAACCCTGCTCTTATTCAATTTACTCTCAAGCTTTCTTCTTTCACACACTTTACAAAACTCAGTCACCAGCTTCTGCAGTTCTTCAGCCGAATCACCACCATCGCTGTATAATAGCGAACAACAACTGATCCTTCCCAGGCCCCTTTCATCCACAACAGATGCATACTTGACGCTCTCTCCAAACTCTTGCATTCACATCCCCTAACATCCCTATCCATAAACAATTAATCGGACATTCACTGAAGTACCAATCAACTTTCTACTCCGTTTATGTTTCCAAATGGCGGCCCTGAGCTACGGTCTCTTCGTTGTATATCAATCGGATTTATACTTCTTTCTTGTTGTTTCTGATTTGTTAATACACCAAAGCGCTCATGAGAACTTATCGTGTTTCATTTCCTCTGTTCTTGGACTAACTGGAATATAATTGATCACGCGACTCCAATTGTGATTATTTCCAATATAAATATAGTTATTATAATATATATATATATTATTTATATAATATATATATATGTGTGTGTGTGTGTGTGTGTGTGTGTGTGTTGTGGTACCTGGCTGCTGTGCCTTCACCCACCACCAGAGGGGCCAAAGGTAAAAAACATCTACTAGGGCGGCTGCTGTTGCTTTAATTGCCCCGTTACTGTTCGGCGCTTTGACACCTAAAGCAATATCTTGGTCTCCGTTACATTTGAGAGAACTTTAAAGGCAAATGGCTCTCTACCACGGATCAGCAGGTCCTGATATCAAACTGACAGTTTTACGATCAGGTCTGACTCGTCCAGACTCATTTCAGTTTCTGAGCATGTCTGAGGGTGTCATTAGTTATATTCATAAGCCCAAATTTACTCTTGATGAGTAATACTTGCTCTGTTTAAATACCGCTCATCTCGCGAATGACATGATTTAGAGGTATTTTCATTTACTTAAGAGGAAAGTCTGCTTTATACTCTGTCGCTTTCTATATATATTAGATTTTCGGATCATATTACTGTCCCCATTGCAGATTACCACGTCACAGGACCGTCAGGCGAGTTCTTTTGTTGGGTATTGTTTTAATGTTGGAAGTGTCAGTCACTAGTCCCACTCCCTTCGGCCTGTGATGGTTCCAGCATGATCTTCACCTCAGCTCTTACACGAGTGAAGCAGTGCGAGAGACCAGAGTCAGTATATCAACTATTATGTCATTTGAGAGACTGCCATCCATATAACGGCAGGATCAGGCCTTGGTCATATATATATAATATATATATATATATATATATATTTTTTATATATATTATATATATATTATATATATATATTTATATATATATATATACTTATCAAAACTAAGTAACAAGCTTCTGCAGTTTCTCTCACGATTCAGCACCAACCTGTATCATCAGCGGAAACAACTGACTCTCTTCCAAGCTCTCTCATCCACAACAAGCCGGCATACTTCGCCCTTACTTTCCAAAACTCTTGTATATCACCTCCTATAACCCCATCCATAATACAAATTAAACAACCATGGAGAATCACACACCCCTGCCGCAAACTACATTCAATGAGAACCAATCAACTTTCTCTCTTCCTGCACGTACACATGCCTTAATCCTCGATAAAAACTTTTCACTGCTTTAACTACTGTACTCCCACACCATTATTCCTTTTTACCTTCCACAGAGCATCTTCTATCAACTCTATTCATTTGCCTTCTCCAGATCCATAAATGCTACATACAAATCCATTTGCTTTTCTAAGTATCCACCATACATTCTTCAAAGCAAACACCTGATCCAACATCCTCTACCACTTCTGAAACCACACTGCTCCTCCCCATCTGATGCTCTGTACATGCCTTCTCCTTCTCAATCAATATCCTCCCATATAATTTTCCAGGAATACTCAACAAACTTATTCCTCTGTAATTTGAGCACTCACTTTTATCCCCTTTGCCTTTGTACAATGGCACTATGCACGCATTCCGCCACTCCTCAGGCACCTCACCATGAGTCATACATATATTGTATACCTTACTAACCAGTCAACAATACAAGGTTCACCTCCTTTTTTAATTAAATTCCACTGGCATTACCATCCTAACCCACTGCTTGCCGGCTTTCAATCTTCCGCAAGCTTTTACTACCTCTTCTCTGTTTACCAAATCATTCTCCCTAACCCTCTCACTTTGCACACCACCTCGACCAAAACACCCTATATCTGCCACTCTATCATCAAACACATTCAACAAACCTTCAAAATACTCACTCCATCTCCTTCTCACATCACCACTACTTGTTATCACCTCCCCATTAGCCCCCTTCACTGAAGTTCCCATTTGCTCCCTTGTCTTACGCACTTTATTTACCTCCCTCCAAAACATCTTTTTATTCTCCCTAAAATTTAATGATACTCTCTCACCCCAACTCTCATTTGCCCTCTTTTTCACCTCTCGCATCTTTCTCATGACCTCCTGCCTCTTTCTTTTATACATCTCCCACTCATTTGCATTTTTTCCCTGCAAAAATCGTCCAATGCCTCTCCCTTCTCCTTCACTAATAATCTTACTTCTTCATTCCACCACTCACTACCCTTTCTAATCAACCCACCTCCCACGCTTCCTCATGCCAATAGCATCTTTGGCGCAAGCTATCACTGCGTCCTAAAATACATCCCATTCCTCCCCCTCTTCCCCTTACGTCCTTTGTTCCCACCTTTTTCCATTATGTACTCAGTCTCTCCTGGTACTTCCTTCACACAGTCCTCCTGCCCAAGTCACTTACTCTCACACTCTCTTTACCCCAACATTCTTTCTTCTTTTCTGAAAACTCTACAATCTTCTCCTCTTCGCCTCCACAGGGATAATGATTCAGACATCCCTCCAGTTGCACCTTTCAGACATTTACATCCAAAAAAGTTCTTCCTTCGCGCGGCTTTTCTATTAACTCGTAATCCATTAACGCTCGCTGGCAATCTCTCCTATCGTTCATAACGTATTCATTTATGAATATCTCTCTTTTTAAATCACAGGTATTCCCAATTCACCGTCTTTTTCTGAACATAAATCTACATGCTCGTCACCATTTCCATTTACTCCACTGAACTCCCCATGTACATAAATCATTCCCTCAACTGCCACATTATCACCTTTGCATTCAAATAACCCTTCACTATAACCCGGTCTCGTGCATTAAAATACGAACACACTCATTAAGCTGCTCCCAAACAACTTGCTCTCATGATCTTTCTTCTCATGCAGGTGCATATGCACCAATAATCACCAATCTTCTCTCCATCCACTTTCAGTTTTGTACCCATATCCAGTCTAGAGTTTACTTTCTACACTCTTTCTATTACTCCCACCTCTCCTGTTTGAGGAGTAGTGCTACTCCTTTCCTTACTCTTGTCCTCTCACGAACCCCTGACTTTACTCTCAAGACATTCGCAAACCTCTCTTTCCCCTTTACCCTTGAGCTTCGTTTCACTCATGTGCCAAATATCCAGTTCCTTTCCTCAACATTACTACCTATCTCTCCTTTTTCTATCTTGGTTACAATCCACATACATTTAGGACACCCAATCTGAGCCTTCGAGTGGATGAGCACTCCCGGTACTCCTTCTTCTCCCCTTTCCCCTTTTAGAAAGTTAACCTAGAGAGTAAATGTGAATAAGAGCAAGGTTATTAGGTACAGTTGGGTTGGTGGGACAAGTCAATTGGGAGGTGAGTTTGAATGGGGAAATAATGGAAGGAAGTGAAGTGTTTTAGATATCTGGGAGTGGATCTGGCAGCGGATGGAACCATGGAAGCGGAAATGGATCATAGGGTGGGGGAGGGGGCGAAATCCTGGGAGGCCTTGAAGAATGTGTGGAAGTCGAGAACATTATCTCGGAAAGCAAAAATGGGTATGTTTGAAGGAATAGTGGTTCCAACAATGTTGTATGGTTGCGAGGCGTGGGCTATGGATAGAGTTGTGCGCAGGAGGATGGATGTGCTGGAAATGAGATGTTTGAGGACAATGTGTGGTGTGAGGTGGTTTGATCGAGTGAGTAACGTAAGGGTAAGAGAGATGTGTGGAAATAAAAAGAGCGTGGTTGACAGAGCAGAAGAGGGTGTTTTGAAGTGGTTTGGGCACATGGAGAGGATGAGTGAGGAAAGATTGACCAAGAGGATATATGTGTCGGAGGTGGAGGGAACAAGGAGAAGAGGGAGACCAATTGGAGGTGGAAAGATGGAGTGAAAAAGATTTTGTGTGATCGGGGCCTGAACATGCAGGAGGGTGAAAGGAGGGCAAGGAATAGAGTGAATTGGAGCGATGTGGTATACCGGGGTTGACGTGCTGTCAGTGGATTGAAGCAGGGCATGTGAAGCGTCTGGGGTAAACCATGGAAAGCTGTGTAGGTATGTATATTTGCGTGTGTGGACGTATGTATATACATGTGTATGGGGGGGGGGGCTGGGCCATTTCTTTCGTCTGTTTCCTTGCGCTACCTCGTAAATGCGGGAGAAAGCGACAAAGTATAATAAATAAATAAATAAAGTATATATATATATATATATATATATATATATATATATATATATATATATATATATATATACACATGTACATATACTTGCTGAATCATCCATTTCCGTCGCCACACCGCCACACATGAAAGAGCAACCCCCCCCCCAACCCCACCCCTCTACATCAACGAGTTAGCGCCAGGAAAAGACAAAAATCGCCACATTTGTTCACACTCAGTCTCTAGCTGTCATGTGTAATGCACCGAAACCACAACTCCCTTTCAAAATCCAGGCCCCACAAAACTTTCCATGGTTTACCCCAGACGCTTCACATGCCCTGGTTCAATCCATTGACAGCACGTCGACCCCGGTATACCACATCCTCTAAATTCACTCTATTCCTTGCACGCCTTTCACCCTCCAGTATGTTCAGGCCCCGATCATTCAAATCTTTTTCACTCCATCTTTCCACCTCCAATTTGGTCTCCCACTTCTCCTTGTCCCTCCACCTCTGACCCACATATCCTCTTTGTCGATCTTTTCTCACTCATTTTCTCCATGTGTCCAAACCATTTCAATACACCCTTTTCTGCTCTCTCAACCTCACTCTTTTTATTACCACACCTCTCTCTTACCTTTTCATAACTTACTTGAAGAAACCACCTCACACCACATACTGCCCTCAAACATTTCATTTCCAACACATCCACCCTCCTCCGCACAACCTTATCTATAGCCCATGCCTCGCAACCATAGAACATTTCTGGAACCACTTTTCCTTCAAACATGCCCATTTTTGCTCTACGAGACAACGTTCTCGCCTTCCACACAGTCTTCAACACTCCAAGAACCTTTGGTCCCTCCCCCACCTGTGACTCACTTCCACTTCCATGGTTCCACCCGCTGCTAAGTCCACTCCCAGATATCTAAAACACTTCACTTCCTCTAGTTTTTCTCCATTCAAACTTACCTCCTAATTAGCTTGTCCCTCAACCCCGCTGAACCTAATGACCTTGATCTTATTCACATTTACTCTCAACTTTCTTCTTTCACACACTTTATCAAACTCAGTCACCGACTCCTGCAGTTTCTCACTCGAGAGGTAGCGGTAAGAAAAGACACCAAAGGCCACATTCGTTCACACTCAGTCTCTAGCTGTCATGTATAATGCACCGAAACCATAGCTCCCTTTTCACATCCAGGCCCAACAAAACTTTCCATGGTATACCCTAGACGCTTCACATGCCCTGGTTCAATCCATTGACAGCACGTCGACCCCGATATACCACATCCTTCCAATTCACGCTATTTCTTGCACGCCTTTCACTCTCCTGCATGTTCAGGCCCCGATCGCTCAGAATCCTTTTCACTCCATCCTTCCACCTCCAATTTGGTCTTCCACTTCTCCTCGTTCCCTCCACCTCTGACACCTATATCCTCTTTGTCAATCTTTCCTCACTCATTCACTTTATGTGACCAAACAATTTCAACACATCCTCTTCTGCTCTCTCAACCACACTCTTTTTATTATCACACATCTCTCTTACCCTATTATTACTTACTCGATCAAACCACCTCACACCACATATTGTCCTCAAACGTCTCATTTCCAGCACATCCACCCTCCTCAGCACGACTGTATCCATAGCCAACGCCTCGCAACCATATAACATTGTTGGAACCACTATTCCTTCAAACATACCCAGTTTTGTTTTCAGAGATAATGTTCCCGCCTTCCACACATCTTTCAACGCTCCCAGAACTTTCACCCCCTCCCCCACCCTGTGACTCACTTCCGTTTGTATGGTTCCATCCGCTGCCAAATATCTAAAACACTTCACTTCCTCCGGTTTTTCTCCATTCAAACTTACCTCCAAATTGATTTGTCCCTCAACCCTACTGTACCTAATAACCATGCTCTTATTCACATTTACTCTCAGCTTTCTTCTTTCACACACTTTACCAAACTCAGTCACCAGCTTCTGCAGTTTCTCAGCCGAATCACCCACCAACGCTGTATCATCAGCGAACAACAACTGACTCACTTCCCAAGCCCTTTCATCCACAACAGACTGCATACTTGCCGCTCTCTCCAAAACTCTTGCATTCACCTCCCTAACAACCCTATCCATAAACAAATTAAACGGACATTCACTGAGAACCAATCACTTTCTTCTCCGTTTACTGTTTACCAAATGGCGGCCTAGCTACGTCTCTTCGTTGTATATCAACTGATTTATATTTCTTTCTTGTAGCTCTCCTGATTTGATTATTACACCAAAGCGCACATGAGAACTTATCGTGTTTCATTTCCTCGTGGACTCACAGGAATATAATTGATCACGCGCTCAATTGTGATTATTTCCAATATATATATATATATATATATATATATATGTGTGTGTGTGTGTGTGTGTGTGTGTGTGTGTGTGGTACCTGGCTGCTGGTGCCTTCACCCACCACCAGAGGGCCAAAGGTAAACAACACAGGGCGGCTGCTGATGCTTTCATGACCCGTTACTGTCGCGCTTTGACACATAAAGCAATATCTTGTCTCCTGTATCATTTGAGAGAACTTTAAAGGCAAATGCCTCTCTACCACGACAGCAGGTCCTGATTATCAAACTGACAGTTTTACGATCAGTCTGACTCGTCCAGACTCATTCAGTTACTGCGCATGTCTGAGGGTGTCATTAGTTATATACATAAGACAAATTTACTCTTGCTGAGTAATACTGCTCTGTTAATACAGCAATCTCGCAAATGACATGATTTAGAGGTAATTCACATTTACTTACAGAGGAAAGTCTGCTTTACTACACTGTCGCTTTCTATATATATTAGGAATTTCGGATCATATTACTGTCCCCATTGCAGATTACCACGTCACAGACCGTCAGGCGAGTTCTTATGTTGGGTATTGTTTTAATGTTGGAAGTGTCAGTCACTCGTCCCACTCCTTACGGCCTGTGATGGTCCAGCATGATCTTCAACCTCAGCTCTTACCGAGTGAAGCAGATGCGAGAGACCAGAGTTCAGTATATCAACAATTATGTCATTTGAGAGACACGCCATCCATATAAGCGGCAGGATCAGGCCTTGGTCATATATATATATATATATATATATATATATATATATATATATATATATATATATATATATATATATATATATATATATATATATATATATACATATCAAAACTCAGTCACCAGCTTCTGCAGTTTCTCACACGAATCAGCCACCAACGCTGTATCATCAGCGAACAACTGACTCACTTCCCAAGCTCTCTCATCCACAACAGCCGGCATACTTGCCCCTCTTTCCAAAACTCTTGTATTCACCTCCCTAACAACCCCATCCATAAACAAATTAAACAACCATGGAGACATCACACACCCCTGCCGCAAACCTACATTCACTGAGAACCAATCACTTTCCTCTCTTCCTACACGTACACATGCCTTACATCCTCGATAAAAACTTTTCACTGCTTCTAACAACTTACCTCCCACACCATATATTCTTAATACCTTCCACAGAGCATCTCTATCAACTCTATCATATGCCTTCTCCAGATCCATAAATGCTACATACAAATCCATTTGCTTTTCTAAGTATTTCTCACATACATTCTTCAAAGCAAACACCTGATCCACACATCCTCTACCACTTCTGAAACCACACTGCTCCTCCCCAATCTGATGCTCTGTACATGCCTTCACCTTCTCAATCAATATCCTCCCATATAATTTTCCAGGAATACTCAACAAACTTATACCTCTGTAATTTGAGCACTCACTTTTATCCCCTTTGCCTTTGTACAATGGCACTATGCACGCATTCCGCCAATCCTCAGGCACCTCACCATGAGTCATACATAAATTGAATAACCTTACTAACCAGTCAACAATACAGTCACCCCCTTTTTTAATTAAATTCCACTGCATTACCATCCAAACCCACTGCCTTGCCGGCTTTCATCTTCCGCAAAGCTTTTACTACCTCTTCTCTGTTTACCAAATCATTCTCCCTAACCCTCTCACTTTGCACACCACCTCGACCAAAACACCCTATATCTGCCACTCTATCATCAAACACATTCAACAAACCTTCAAAATACTCACTCCATCTCCTTCTCACATCACCACTACTTGTTATCACCTCCCCATTAGCCCCCTTCACTGAAGTTCCCATTTGCTCCCTTGTCTTACGCACTTTATTTACCTCCCTCCAAAACATCTTTTTATTCTCCCTAAAATCTAATGATACTCTCTCACCCCAACTCTCATTTGCCCTCTTTTTCACCTCTCGCATCTTTCTCATGACCTCCTGCCTCTTTCTTTTATACATCTCCCACTCATTTGCATTTTTTCCCTGCAAAAATCGTCCAATGCCTCTCCCTTCTCCTTCACTAATAATCTTACTTCTTCATTCCACCACTCACTACCCTTTCTAATCAACCCACCTCCCACGCTTCTCATGCCAAAAGCATCTTTGGCGCAAGCTATCACTGCTTCCCTAAATACATCCCATTCCTCCCCCTCTCCCCTTACTTCCTTTGTTCCCACCTTTTTCCATTATGTACTCAGTCTCTCCTGGTACTTCCTCACACAAGTCTCCTGCCCAAGCTCACTTACTCTCACCACTCTCTTTACCCCAACATTCTTTCTTCTTTTCTGAAAACCTCTACAAATCTTCACCTTCGCCTCCACAGGATAATGATCAGACATCCCTCCAGTTGCACCTCTCAGCACATTAACATCCAAAAGTCTCTCCTTCGCGCGCTTATCAATTAACACGTAATCCAATAACGCTCTCTGGCCATCTCTCCTATTTACATACGTATACTTATGTATATCTCTCTTTTTAAACCAGGTATTCCCAATCACCAGTCCTTTTTCAGCACATAAATCTACAAGCTCTTCACCATTTCCATTTACAACACTGAACACCCCATGTACATCAATCATTCCCTCAACTGCCACATTACTCACCTTTGCATTCAAATAACCCTTCACTATAACCCGGTCTCGTGCATTAAAACTACGAACACACTCATTCAGCTGCTCCCAAAACACTTGCCTCTCATGATCTTTCTTCTCATGCCCAGGTGCATATGCACCAATAATCACCCATCTCTCTCCATCCACTTTCAGTTTTTTACCCATATCAGTCTAGAGTTTACTTTCTTACACTCTATCAATACTCCCACCACTCCTGTTTGAGGAGTAGTGCTACTCCTTTCCTTACTCTTGTCCTCTCACTAACCCCTGACTTTACTCTCAAGACATTCGCAAACCACTCTTCCCCTTTACCCTTGAGCTTCGTTTCACTCAGTGCCAAAATATCCAGGTTCCTTTCCTCAAACATACTACCTATCTCTCCTTTTTTCTCATCTTGGTTACATCCACATACATTTAGACACCCCAATCTGAGCCTTCGAGGAGGATGAGCACTCCCCGCGTGACTCCTTCTTCTGTTTCCCCTTTTAGAAAGTTAACCTGAGAGTAAATGTGAATAAGAGCAAGGTTATTAGGTACAGTTGGGTTGAGGGACAAGTCAATTGGGAGGTTAAGTTTGAATGGAGAAAAAACTGGAAGTGAAGTGTTTTAGATATCTGGGAGTGGATTTGGCAGCGGATGGAACCAAGGAAGTGGAAGTGAATCATAGGGTGAGGGAGGGGGCGAAAGTTCTGGGAGCGTTGAAGAATGTGTGGAAGTCGAGAACATTATCTCGGAAAGCAATTCTTTCTCCATATTCCCCGCGTGTCGCACAAAGCGATTAAAGAGGCCATGAGCAGGTGGCTGGAATCCCCCGTCCTCTTCTTGTATTTCGCTTTCTAAAGGTGGAAACAGGAGACGGATCCAAACGGGGGAGTGCTCATCCTCCTCGAAGGTTCACTCTTTACATATCTAAATGTTTGAGAATGTAACCAAGGTGAGAAGAAAGGAGACATATGTAGCATTTGTGCGGAAAGAAACCTGGATGTTCTTGCTCTGATTGAAACAAAGCTTAAGGGTAAAGAGGAAAAATGGTTTGGAAATGTCTTTGGGATAGGTAAGCGGGCAAGAGCTAAGGAAGGGGTAACACACTAATGAAGCAGGAGTTGTGGGAGTATGTGAATAAGTGTAAGGAAGTGAGCTGCAGAATGATGAGGGTAAAAATGAAAGTGGATTGCGAGAGATCGGTGATTATGAGTGCTTATGCATCTGGCCATGAGAAGAAAGATCATGAGAGAAATGTTTTGGCAGCAGCTGAGCGAGTGTGTCAGCAGCTGTGATGTCAGAGACCGGGTATTAGTGATGGGTGATTTAATTACGAGGGTTCGTAATAAGACAGTTGAGGACATTGGCGGGTATGGGGTATTCAGTTAATTGAATGGAAATGGTGAACAACTTGTGGAATGATGTGCTGAAAAAGGACTGGTGATTGGGAATACCTGGTGTAAAAGAGGGACATACACGAGTTGGGAAGATGATCAGCAGGCATTAATGGAGTACATACTAATTGATAGGCGTGCAAAAGAGACTTTTGGGTAGGCTAGAGCGAAGATTAACACTGTAAACATGCTTCCCAGAATATAGGTTAACCTGAGTTTGTAACTTAAGAGATGTGAGGTCGTCGAGGGTGGCCTGTGCCCTAATCCCTTCACCAGTTTCTACTTTCATTCGCATGCCCTGCTCAGTGGCGGCTGGTATGTTATATTCTGGTTCTCTGTATTTGCACTCAGTCATAACGATGTAATCATATGAATGCGCTTGATATTTCGTATTTTCCGTTTCCTTGTAGTTTACCTGCATCTTATGTACACTCGTTTAATCTGTTTCTGGATGGGGTGGTTAAGTAGGTGAATGCAAGGGTTTTGGAAAGAGGGGCAAGTATGCAGTCTGTTCTGGATGAGAGGGCTTGGGAAATAAGTCAGTTGTTGTTCGCTGATGATACAGTGCTGGTAGCAGATTCGGATGAGAAACTGCAGAAGTTGGTGACTGAGTATGGTAAAGTGTATGAAAGAAGAAAGTTGAGAGTAAATGTGAATAAGAGCAAGGTTATTAGGTTCAGTAGAGTTGAGGGGAAAGTTAACTGGGAAAAAAGTTTGAATGGAGAAAAGCTGGAGGAAGTGAAGCATTTTAGGTATCTGGAAGTGAACCTAGCAGCAGATGGAACCATAGGAAGCGGAGGTGAGTCACAGGGTGGGGGAGGGGGCGAAGATTCTGGAAGCGTTGAAGAATGTGTGTGGAAGGCAAGAACGTTATCTCGGAGAACAAAACCGAGTATGTTTGACGGAATAGTGGTTCCAACAATGTTATATGGTTGCGAGGCATGGGCTATAGATAGGGTTGTGCTGAGGAGGGTGGATGTGTTGGAAATGAAATGTTTGAGGATAATATGTAGCGTAAGGAGGTTTGATCGAGTAAGTAATGAAAGGGTAAGATAGATGTGTGGTAATAAAAAGAGTGTGGTTGAGAGAGCAATGGAGAGTGTGTTGAAATGGTTTGAACATATGGAAAGGATGAGTGAGGAAAGATTGACAAAGAGGATATATGTGTAAGAGGTGGAGGGAAGAAGGAGAAGCGGGTGACCAATTTGGAGGTGGAAAGATGAGGTGAAAAAGATTTTGAATGATCGGGGCCTGAATACAGGAGGGTGAAAGGTGTGCAAGGAATAGAGTGCATTGGAACGATGTAGTATACCGGAGTCGACATGCTGTTGATAGATTGAACCAGGGCATGTGAAGCGTCTGGGGTAAACCATGGGAAGGAGTGTGGGGCCTGGACGTGGAAAGGGAGCTGTGGTTTCGGTGCATTACACATGACAGCTAGAGACTAAATGTGAACGAATGCGGCCTTTTTTGTCTGTTACTGATGCTGGGGGGGAAGGGGGAGGGGGTGTTATTTCGTGTGTGGCGGGGTGGCGACGGAAATGGATGAAGGTAGCAAGTATGGATATGTACATGCATATGTATGTATATGTCTGTGTATGTATATGTATGTATACGTTGAAATGTATACATATGTATATGTGCATGTGTGGGCGTTTATGTATATACATGTGTATGTGCGTGGACTGGGCCATTCCTCTTACTTTTCCTTGCGCTACCTCGCTAACGCGGGAGACGGCGGTTAAGTATAGTACATATATGGAAAGTTTTGTGGGACCTGGATATATAAAGGGATCTGTGGTTTCGGTGCATTACACATGACAGCTAGGGACTGAGAATGAACGAATGTGGCTTTTTGTTGTTGTCTTTTCCTAGCGTTACCTCGCGCGCGCAGGGGGCGCTGTTTCATGTGTGGCGAGTTGGCAACGAGAATGGATGAAGGCAGCAAGTATGAACATGTACATGTGTATATATGTATATGTCTGTGCATGTGCTGTGGTTTCGGTGCATTACACATAACAGCTAGAGACTGAGTGTGAACGAATATGGCCTTTGTTGTCTTTTCCTAGTGCTACCTCGCGCGCGTGCGGGGGAAGGGGGTTGCCATTTCATGTGTGGCGGTGTGGCGACGGGAATGAATAAAGGTTGCAAGTATGAATCATGTAAATATATATATATATATATATATATATATATATATATATATATATATATATATATATATATATATATATATATATATATATATATATATATTTCTTTTTCTTTCAAACTATTCGCCATTTCCCGCATTAGCGAGGTAGCGTTAAGAACAGAGGACTGGGCCTTTGAGGGAATACCCTCACCTGGCCGAATTCTCTGTTCCTTCTTTTGGAAAAAAAAAAAAAAAAAAAAAAAAAAAAAAAAGAGAGAGGGGAGGATTTCCAGCCCCCCGCTCCCTCCCCTTTTAGTCGCCTTCTACGACACGCAGGGAATACGTGGGAAGTATTCTTTCTCCCCTATCCCCAGGGATAATATATATATATATATATATATATATATATATATATATATATATATATATATATATATATATATATATATATATATATACGTTTAAATGCATACGTATGTACATGTGCATGTGTGGACGTGTATGTATAAAGATGTGTATGTGGGTGAGTTGGGCCGTTCTTTCGTCTGTTTCCTTGCGCTACCTCGCTAACGCGGGAGACACCGACAAAGTAGAATAAATATATATATATATATATATATATATATATATATATATATATATATATATATATATATATATATATATACAGAGAGAGAGAGAGAGAGAGAGAGAGAGAGAGAGAGAGAGAGAGAGAGAGAGAGAGAGAGAGAGAGAGAGAGAGAGAGAGAGAGAGAGAGAGAGAGAGAGAGTCCATATCTATCTAGATTCATTGCAACTTTCTCTCTCCTTGAACAGTTCTGTAACTCCATCTCTTGACTTAATGAACATACCTGGTATTACTATAACATCCACTTCATATTGGAAACCTCACAGTACGGAAACAGCTAAGTCTGCCGGTAAGAAACTGGGAACTTTTTCTTCCTCCGAAAATTCACTCCGTTTATAGGAAGGATTGATCTGTCCTTGTATGGAGAACTGCTCCCACATCTGGGGTGGTTCTGGCTCTGCATCCTTACTTGACAGAGTTGAGTCGAAAGCTGTCAGACTTCTCATCTATCCCAGACTAAACTCAGAACGTGATCCAGTAGCCCTAAGCCGCAATGTTGGTTCATTGTCCCTCTTCTATAGGTATTACTTTGGTTTTTGCTCCTGAGAGCTGGCTACCCCCCACCACTAAGTACACCACGCAATACTTGGCAAGCCGCTGCGACACATGATTATTGTGTGGCCATCGTCAACTCAAGGGTGGGCAATTTTGATACCAGCTTCTTTCCCTACACGTCGAAGCTTTGGAACTCCCTACCTTCTCGTGTTTTTCCCAATAACTATGACCTGGCACATTTAAAAAGACAGGTCTTTCACATCCTCAAAAATTCATAAATACTCTCTCTTGTCTTTTTTTGTTCTGCTTCATAACTATTTCTTCAATTAAGTCTCGGCCTTGATGTGAACTTTTGTCCGTAACTGAAGCCTTCAACATAAAAAAGCTAACTTTTTCTCCATCTTTCACATAAAACCTTTGAAAACATGTTAAAGAGTGTAGGGAAGGGACCCCAAGACTGTTGTGGATGAGAATGCAAACAGACTATGAAAAGTGGGAGACAATAACTGGCACCAAATTTGGACAATAAAAAGAACCCCTCAGCATCCACTATAAACAATTCATCCGCTCCACCCTATATTACGCCTCATCTGCTTGGTCAGCCGCCCTCTCAAAAGTAAATATAACAAAGCATCAAACCAGACAAGATCTAGCACTCAGAACCATCACCGGCTGCCTGCCAACAGGAAACACTCAGCAGCACCTATACAATGACAGAAAGATCCTCCCACTACTCTCGCACCTCAACCAGCTCAGCTCTCAGTTCTTTGCAACGGCACTATGTAGATCCTTCCCGCCCGAACCACCACACCATAACTGATCACCAACCGCCTCACACTTCAGCAACCTTTAATCCCAGATCCCCCTAACCTTCGACATACACAACACTAACAAAACAACCTGAAATGACCCAACAAGCACTGGACAACTCAGTCTCCAACACCATATAACCTGCCTGACCATACTCCCCAGGCACACTCCCCCGTCTACGCTCGGGACATCAACTATCCCTACAACACTGTAGACACCGATTCATCATACCCCAAGACCCCTCAGACCCTCAGCTCAGCTGCCACAACGACGACGCCGAATACTTAATGCACAACTGCCTGACACATCCCCCACGCAGACGCACACACACCACTACACATCAAGACCTGCGATGGACATGGCCGGTTCACTGAGCACTACGGGAGACCCATAATGATACAATGGAACTCCTGGGACAGGCTGTAAGTAGTAAAGTTATATATATGCAGTATGCGAGGTTAAAAGCGTGTACATATAAAGTTAAGAGACAAGACAACACGAGTTTAAAACACTAATCCCTGTGAAATACAAATAGTGTATACACACACACACACACACACACACACACACACACACTACTGCAACAAGAAGATACAGTCAGCACTTAAAGAGAAGCGCCACTCAGTGCTAACTGATCGTCTGTTTCGTGCGCAGTGAAGAAAGTTGTGAATGGAGAGGTTGTAGACGAGTGGATCTGTGCAGAGAGGAAGACAAACGCTCCACCACGTGTACAGCCACACACAGGAGTAGGCCCGTGTAGCCCGATCAGCCAGTCAAGCCGCGCACACATACATACCAACACGTCCAGAAAAACGCGTTAAAGGAAGTGTAAGTTCGACAGCACGACTTGCAAACATATAAAGCTGGGTAGAAGGACCTCCACTTGCACGCCCTCACGGCCTCTTGCTGCGGTATAAAGAAAGGCAGGCATCACTGCTACAGCTGACGCCAACACACACACACACACACACACACACACACACACACACACACACACACACGTAAATACCCTTCGCTGTGTCCCAGGCCACACAGCCTCCCCTCAGCAGCAGCCTCCCTGCCCTCACCCTCTGTTCATGTGTCTCTCGATTTATCTTTCCCTCTCTCCTCACTCTTGCAAGTCCCTGCCTCCCCTCCCCAGCCTTTATCTCTTATTTCCACACATCCCTCTCCCTCCCCTCTCACTCAGGGAAATCCCTTCAGCCTCGCTCTCATAGCCCCCCTCACCCTCATGCCTCCCCCTTCCCCCACCAGCATGCGCCTACTGGCGGGCGGGCGGCGGCGGCCAGCGTGCTGCGTGCCCTTGAACCCGCCCCTGGTGCTGGCGGCCCCACACCACGCGGCCAGCTCTTCCTTCTCTTGTTACTGCGCCACATCTGACAGTTTAACGTAGACGCTTTATCACCAGTTTGTGTGACCCATATGTGGGTAAACGTCATGCGTATGGACGATGACGATCCTCGATGATATCTCGGGAGGGACAGTAGGGCGTGTGAACGCACCTCGTATTACAGCGTAACGTCGTGTCGTAGTTCAGCAAGTAGTTTATTGTGGCGTGTCTGCACGGTAACTAGTATGGACACACGGACTATACACATGACTGGTCATTATGATTCAGAATTCCTTTATAAGAGAAGCATCCTGAAGTGGTAACTGTAATGTAAATAGGGTAAGGTGTGAGGTGTGCTAATGTTTCATTTTTTCCGCTTATGTCATAATTGCGTCTTATGACTACCTCGTCTGTGCTTACATATAACCCTGTAGTGCCAGTTCTCTAGTTAACCGTCCGTATTTAGCCAACTATATGAACATGATGTGACTGCGAACTGGATATGTTGTAGATCGTCAACCAAACTGCGAAAGAGTGATGGCCTAAACGTTATCTCTGTGGTACACCAACAGTTGGGGAGATAATACAGGTGGACACGACACTGAGCCGGGGGGATTAGAAATGCCTATCACGATGTTCCTTGACTCATGGGGTAAACATCTTGGTAGAGATGGGAAATTCACAAGTTCATCCGTAAGGACGTAGTGCTAAGGTCTACCAAAGACCTTGGCATCGCCCGGTGGGATACGAGACCTTTGTTCGAGCGTGGTCAAGAGTGCGTAGAGGACAACAGTTATGCCACGTTCAGCTGATATCTCCCTCCAGGCCCCTCCACCAGCCTTGGTTTGTGCGCACGTTCTCATCGCAATAGCCCGCGAGAACTACACCCCCAGAGAGATTCTGCAAAACCTATTAGCTGCAGCATTTGCAATTGTGCTCGATTCTGGTTCAGTTCATTGACATCACGTTGCCCAGTGTATACCGTATTGCTCTAATTCACTCTTTCCCTTGCATGCCTTTTACCCTTCTGTATGTTCAGGCCCCAACCAGTCAAGACATTTTTCACTTCATCCTTTCATCTTCAATTTGGTCTCGTCCCTCTCCTTGTCCCCTCCACATCCAACACAAATATCCTCCTTACTTACCTTCTTACTCACTCTCTCCGTATGTCCAAACCATTTCAGCACATCCTCTTCAACTCTCTATACCTAAGTGAGAGAGGTCATGTGTCACGAACCTCTTAGATTTTTAACTGAGAGTGCGTTGTGTCTAACGAAATGGATGGTTGAGTGGACTGCCTGTATCTATATTGCCAGAAAGCATTTGACACTATCCTGCATGGAGGTTGATGCAGAAGCTGGATTCACTTAACGGTAATAAGGAAGAGACTTCTTCAATGAACTGAAGATTATATTAGTGGAAAGGAACAAAGGACGCATTTCAGAGGAGCATTCTCGAATTAGGTTGAAGTCACCAGCAGAGTGCCATAGGGTTCTTTTGGGATCATTATTCCTCTTCTTCTATTTAAATGACTTGCCGAAGGTGAGGGCTCTTACTCGAATTTGTTTGCATGATGTCACACAGAACATGAGGGTAGTAAAATAGAAAGAAAAAACTAGATAGTATGGAGGATTGCATCATCTTAAAAGGGGACGTTGACAAACTCCAAAGTTGCTCTGCTACATGGTTAGCGAAGCGCAACAAAAGTAAATGTAAAGTAATATTGATCGGTCACAGCGAAAGAAGGCCTCGACATTTTTATGTCTGGCAGGAAATAAACTGCAAGAATCTGTGCGTTAGAGAATAATGGGAATTAACATCGTCCCCGACTTGCCGCTAAAGTCCCATCCAGGGAGAAAAGTAAAGTAAAGCAACTGGTAGCTTGCAAACATCAGAACTGCATTCAAGTTCATGGACAAGGAAATATTCTGCAAGCTATTCACATCCTACAGAAGGCTAAAATTAGAATATGCTTCTCTGGCTGAGTCACCGCACCTAAAGAAGCACAAGGAGCTAATGGAGAAGGTGCAGAAGAGGGTAACGGAGATGGTATCAGAATGAAGAAAGCTAAGTTACAGAGAAAGACCAAAGGTCTTAAATTTACCCACCTTGGGAAAGAGAAGAGTGAAGGGTGACTTGATCACAACCTTTAAATATCTATAACAATTCCATGGCGTGGACATTATACTGTACTACGAGAGATGTAAGGATAGAACAACCTGTACATATAATATGAATTTAAGGAAAAACCTTGTTGAAAAAAAAAAAATGCGAAGTACTCTTACGGTATAAAAGTGGTGGATGAATGAAATGTTATGACTAAAGACATGGTTAGTGCAGACAGTATAGAGAAGTATCAGAAAGTTTTATGAGAGATTTATGAGATGAAGCCCCACGAGTGTAAAACTTCGTCCCTGTATAGTGCGAATAGGTAATACATACACACACACACACACACACACACACACACACACACAAGCACGAGTATACAAAGAACCAACAAACACACGCACAGATATAAGCATGCAAATCAAGAGAGACGCAAAGCAACTACATGCATATATTAGTGAACGTGCAGATAAGGACACACACGCTCGTGCACACTAAGTGCAAATGCAGATGGGAACATGCACGCTCGTGCAGATGGGGACATGCACACACTTGCAGACGGGGACATGCACGCTCGTGCACACTAAATACCCACAGATAAATGACATCACCCATGCAAAGGAAGCTTTGACCACGACGGTACAGCGACCCTTGAGCACGACGGTGCGACCTTTGAGCATGATGGTACGACCCTTGAGCATGACGGCACGACCCTTGAGCATGATGGTAAGCCCTTGAGCATGACGGTGCGACCTTTGAGCATGATGGTACGACTCTTGAGCATGACGGTATCATCCCTGAGCATGATGGCACGACCCTTGAACATGACGGTATCATCCCTGTGCAAGATGACACGACCCTTAAGCTTGAAGGCATGTTCCCTAAGTACGACCGTTTGATCCTTAGGCAATAGGGCGTGACCACTTGACCTATGCGACATTCCCGCCATACCTGACCCCCAACCCCAACCAAGCTGCCCACACATAATAACGTCTTTGGTAACCCCACGTCTGCTTGGTCCACCAAATCTGCTTGGCCTCCTACGTCTGTCTGGTCCCTTACGTCTGCTTGTGCCACCCACGGCTACTTGGCCTTTTTGGTATGCCTGGCTGTTCGTATCTGCTTGCTCGCCCACGCCTGATTGGCCGTTCGCATCTGTTGAGCGGCCTTCATGCGCTCGATGGCCCGCGTCAACCTGGCCACCCAGAGCCTGGCTAATGTCAGTATATTAGTGGCATCAGATAACAGCCTCACACCCTGCCAGTGATTGCTGCGTCAAGAAAGAGGTTCATCTCTCTCTCTCTCTCTCTCTCTCTCTCTCTCTCTCTCTCTCTCTCTCTCTCTCTCTCTCTCTCTCTCTCTCTCTCTATCTATCTATCTCTCTCTATCTCTCTCTCTCTCTATCTCTCTCTCTCTCTCTCTCTCTCTCTCTCTCTCTCTCTCTCTCTCTCTCTCTCTCTCTCTCTCTCTCTCTCTCTCTCAGTGCCTATTTGTGCATATAGGGGAGAGAACTTTACACTCGTGGTCTTCCATCTGTTGACCCTCATATCTCTATCACACAGGCTTTATAAAGTCACGTTTGCCCTCCACGTCGACCACGTCTTCGCTGCGTCTGTTGCAGCCACGAACAACTCTCTCACATAGTAAGATATTTCCTGATTCTTTCCTCGCTATAGTCATAGTGGCGACATCTGTATGTCTTTCTATTCTTCCCACGTTAATCTACGAGTGTCTCTTCTCCCCCACTGTCACAAACAGCCTCGTTAGAACCCAATGGCCTAATGCTGTTTGACTTCACAGAATCTGTAAGAATTCAAAGGTGTTCATCATGTGTTTCCTCAATTGTTCTCTCATTTGAGAAGTCTTTTGACCGTGTCTCCTCTCCCCAATACGGGACCCTTTTTGTCTCAAGATGGGGTGACCTTCCCAAGCAGTCCTGTGCGTCTCCCTGTGGGCGAGAGGGAGCCCATGACTGTGTGCCCTGCCCGAGATCGAACACATCAGCTTAAGCATTTTCTTGAGCTTCTCCCAGTCCTTGTACGCACGAGTAATTCTGACACAGAATGACATAAGGATTACCTTCCATCTCGTCATTTTCTGGGGTAGGTGAGGTATTATAGCCACCCTTGAGACCCTCTCTTGTTGCCTCTTTTCCTGTATAAGACAGTGAATGTCTAATCTGTTTCTCCCATTCCCATGTTCAACACTTCATAGATATCTTGACATGTGTCATTAACCGCTCGTCTGAGCTCGGCAGCAGCCTATCCAGGTGTTCCTGCACGATGCGGCCCTATAGTTAGAGTGCTCCCTCCCTCACTCATCCTCAACCTTTTTAATACATCACACCTTACTTCATGATAAACTCTTGAGACGCACCTACAGGCAATCCAGCTGCATTGCCTCACACAGTCTTTGTAACCTACTACAAGTTACAGCAACAATCTAATTGTACTATGATTATTAACATAAGTTGTGTACAATGATTTTAACAATCTGAATAAAGAAAATAAAATGCATGGATTTCTCAATATAAAAATGCATACTCAAAGCAAATAATAATAAAAGAGCTTTTTCACGGTAAGAGAATCCATTCCATATTAGGAAAGTTTATATCAAGGCTTCGTTCATTATCAAGAACGTTTATGTTCATAAAAAAAAAGATCTTCTTACTAAGTAATACTTGAGTAATACTTGAGTAATACTTGAGATGAAAAAGACTACCGTGTTCGTAGGTAAATGGCGATGACATTCCACCTTAACGTGAGTCCCAGTTTGCTTTTGAAATCAGGGCAAACTTGGCCAACACTAACATGACACCCACAGTTCCCAGCCGGTGTGATGGGAACCTCTGCCCTCCCAACTGCAGCACCTCCACGTCTGGCATCACTTGTGTCCTTTCAGCAAGTTTAACGTACATGAGAAATAAATTATCATAACTCTGATGCTTGTAAGCAATCCACCAGATGCTCTGGCCCAGCGTGTCGGTATATTTATTCTGTGTTCATTGTTCTTTACCACTTACGCAACTATCATTATAAAGAAGCATCTCATTTCTATCACCGGCTGAGAATCCTAACTTGATACAAATACACGTGAGTTGGACCACGAGTCTGTTTCCCAGGATTTTATTCTGTCTGACGAGGTACGGCTCACGGCCACTGCTGTCCTCGTCACGTTCATAAATGCATTTCATATACGATTGATTCCTGCTCTAAGGGTACGCTCCGTCTTGATGAGGCTCTTGCAGCGATCAGGAAGCCAACCACGTCCAATGGTCAGGACCACACGTCACAAAGTTTCGTGATATTGTGTGTTCGTCTACGTGTAGTTTTTTTTATTCGTTTTAGAAACTATATTTGTCTAGATATAAAGAGACAAAGTATTTCAATAATAGCATGTGTGAAGGGTGCATGGGTAGAGGTAGGTCAGTATAGTGAGTACAGTTGGTACAGTACGTGGGAAAAGGAGGGTGACAGGTGGGCCTGAATTGGGCCCAGAGACCCAGGGTGACAGGTGGGCCTGAATTGGGCCCAGAGACCCAGGGTGACAGGTGGGCCTGAATTGGGCCCAGAGACCCAGGGTGACAGGTGGGCCTAAAGTGGGCCCAGAGACCCAGCAGAGGGTCAGGTCGCGAGGATCCGTCAGTATACATAAGCACTGTACTGTCAGGCATGGCCAAGAGCACACTACCTAACTGTTCACACATTCGTCCATGTAGAGTATGAGGACTGAGGTGACCAGGACGACGAAATATAAGGTTTGGGAGAGGCTACGTGTCCAGGGTTGAGGAAGCTCGGGAGACATGGGGTATTCAGTGAGGTGAGGAGAAATGGTGAACAGCCTGGGGAGCTGTGTGCTGAAAAAGGACTAGTGATCGGGAATGCCTTGTTCATAAAGAGGGACATAAATAGATCTACGCGGGTTGGTGGGAAAGATGGTTAGAGGACATTACTGAATTACGGTGTAAGTGATAATCGCGCAAAAGAGATACTCTTACAGTGGGATGTCTGATTATCTGACAGAAGAGAAGATAACGATTGGTATAGGTTATCGGAAAACAGGAAATTATGTGAGTAAGGAGAGGGTGTCGAAAGTAAGTGAGCTTACGAAAAAGATTTGTGCGAAGAAATACCAGAAGAGATTGAATGTAAACTCGCAAAAGGTAAGCGTAAACGATGAGGAATGAGAGATGTTTGGGGAAGTACTGCTGGCATGTGCAAGAGAAGTGTGTTGCATGAGGAAGGTGGGAGGTGGGCAGGTGAGAAATGGTAGCGAGTGGTGAAATGAAGTTAAGTTTCTAGTGAAAAAAAGTTACGTAGAATTACATGAATATCCACACTACACAGACCCAAGGTCCAAGTGAGGTGGTCTAACCTTGACACTAGTTAAAAAAGAAAGAAAAAATGCAGCCTTGTTAAAAGCAGCATAAGCAAAAGATAATGAAGTAAAAAGAAAAAAAGCTCTCTTCCCACACTCCGTTCCCTCCAGCAACACGCCAAACGTGTTTTTAAAACAAATTAGAATAAAATATTTTTTTTCTCTTTATGATCACCACGCCAGAAGGCAATGTTTATAAGAGAGTCACAATGCATAATGAACATGAATATGTCATGCATTCCATCACTAACGACATGCATCCCTTCACTTCTTGTTATAAAATAACAGTAAGGATAACGCTGGCCCGAGCCTCGCGACTTACAATATCTATATCACCCCTGATGCTGAAGGATGATACAGTAATTCTAGGTTGCGTCCTTGATGCAGGCGACACGGGTTGATCAATGCTGGTATGTTACCGCAGCTGGGCCAGGGCAAGACTGGTGGCTGAGATTATAGTATAATTGACGACTACGTTATCATGATCGATTAAACAAATTCTGCCATACCGGAGAGTGACAGGTGATGATCAGTCCTAATTCTGATGACATTACAAGCGTTGCTCTGAACAACAGATTCTGGGAGGTGATCTCATACGTCGGTAATGTCGTGGGAGAAAAATTGCGTCCAATTCCAGGAGAATGATGGGTGATGATCAAGCTTAATTTTGATGATGGTGAGAGTGTTGCTCCGAACAAATGCTTCGGGAGCTTATTTCATGCGTCAGTAGTGTCGCTGATAAAGAAATATTGCGTACAACCCAGATCTGCTCAGACCCTCGTAAGTTTTGGTCCATTTCCTCTTGTTGGTACCGCTGGTGCCACTGTAATTTCCGTTGTTGGATTTTTGAAGTATTTTAAAGCATTCTATCAATTTGCCTCGGAGACGACTCTTTCTATAAGTTTAATTCTCGCACTTTCCCCTTACATGGTTTGTTACGCAAGGAAGGAATTAATTTAATTGCTCTTCGCTGCACTGCTTCCAGTTTAGGAATGTCCTTGCTTTAGTGGGGAGCCTAGAAGTGCACTGTATATTCAAAGTGTGGTCTAACTAAGATGTAAGGTGATATCATGCTCTTTGCTTTGTATGTAAAGTGTCTGTTAACAGATCCTAGCATCCTATTTGCCCTTTGTCAGTTGTCAGCTTCATTGCAATGCTGAGAGAATTTCAAGAGTGACGCCTCGATCTCTGACACAAGAGGTATCCTTATCTTGTGGCCTATCAGTTCATAATCGATATTTTCTTTCTTTTGTGTGATTTCCAGCTTGTAACAGCTGACATCCATAGATGTTCAATGGCATTTGCCATCTTCTAGACGATTTAGCAATATTGTTTAGATCCTCTTGTAATCTTATCTTATCTTGTCATCTTCAGTTAATATGGCGCTGTCAGTCTTTGCGTCATCTGTAAATTGAACACCAAGTTATGCAGCCCTACGTCAATATCGTTAAATTGAAGGATGAAAAGTATGGGCTCAAGGACGAATCCCTGAGGGACCCCACCAGCAACGAGTGACCACGGTGATGATTCCCCATTCATTACGATTCTTTGCTTCCAATCACGTCACCAGGCTTCTATGCAACCAGTAATCCCCAAGGCCTCACTTCAACGTAGGGGACTTTGTCGAATGGAAGTCCAGAAATATAGTATCTATTGCTTTTGTCTTGTCGTCGGTACTGAATCATATGTGATGAAATTTGAGGAGGTTTGTAAGGCATGGACTGTGACGTCTCAACCATGCTGAGCATTATTGATCAGACTGTGTTGTCCCTGGTAAGCTACGATTCTATCTCTAATAATCGACTCCAGAGATTTCCATATACGTGATTGATGTGAGGTTAAGAGGACGGTAATTGCCAGGCAATTCACTGCTGCCCATTTTGAATACCGGAGTAATGTATGCTAGTCTCCCGTCCCGCGGGACTATTCTATCGAAATACAAATTAACTGGGAAAACCAGGGAAAGTATCTGTAGGGCCTGGTTGTGGGTAGGAGGGCTCTGGATTCAGTGCATTACTCATGACAGCTTGGGGGCGGCTAAAAGCAAATGATCCCATTTCTTTGTCTACTCATAATACTCCTTTGCCAATCGCGGGAAATAGTGTACACGGGGAAAAAACACAAGGAAACGAAAAATAAGGATCATTTTACCTGCATGTCATGTACCCTCGCTGCTTGTGTTTTTATATATATATATATATATATATATATATATATATATATATATATATATATATATATATATATATATATATATATATATATATATATATTTTTTTTTTTTTTTTTTTTTTTTTTTCTTTTCTTTTCATACTATTAGCCATTTCCCGCGTTAGCGACGTAGCGTTAAGAACAGAGGACTGAGCCTTGAGGGAATACCCTCACTTGACCCCCTTCTCTGTTCCTTCTTCTGGAAAATTAAAAATGAGAAAGGAGGATTTCCAGCCCCCCCGCTCCCTTCCCTTTTCGTCGCCTCCTACGACACGCAAGGAATACGTAGGAAGTATTCTTTCTCCTCTATCCCCAGGGATATATATATATATATATATATATATATATATATATATATATATATATATATATATATATATATATATATATATATATATATATATATATATTAAAACAAAATGAAATATATAACTATATACGTCTGAGCGCCCACCATTCGAGTCTTCGAGCGACCAGATGTACATGTATGATGACAAGCACAGTGCACAAGTCAAGTTGTGAGACAAGAACATACCCGAGTGATATCAAAGTCATGGCCAGCAGAAGTTGACAGGAGGAGCGTCGGAAACCACGAGAGAACGGGAGGAAACATCACATATCAACGTAGGGGGGAAAATGAAGGCATGTTGTCTTAATAAGAATGAAAGATAAATGAAAAGACAAGACGCCCCAGGCGAGATTGTCTACAACCATCACACAAACAACGAGGATGGCAGCCACACACACACACACACACACACACACACACACACACACACACACACACGCACGCACGCACGCACGCATACGGACAAATAAAAGGATCAAGGAAAAATGTGAGGCCGGAAATTACATGGAAGGGGAGTAGGAAAACTGTCAGGCAACACCAGTGACGCGGACTAACATGAATAATGAATTACGACCACTGCTAAAGAGAGGTGCACGCGCTCGCACGCACGGACAACCTCAACGTTATACACCCTGGCCGTAAGGATGTGCTACGACAGCCACGTGTATCAATTAAGGCAGACCGGTGCCTCAGGAAACGAGGCAGATATCGACCTGGCTCAGACCACTGTCACACGTAATGGTTGAGGCTTCTGTAAAGGGTAGCGGCATAGAGGAAACGTCAATATTGATGGCGCCCGCCAGGCGACGTCCCTGCCTCACTCCTTCTCTCCCACCCGGCCAACAACACAGCTACGCGCGTATCAGAAACGAACAAACAAACAAAAAAGTGTAAGTATATGTTAACTATCATGACCATTGTACTGACTGGAATAACGCTAATTCACTTATTATAAAGTGCAACTCCTTTACCACGAAAAATATAATTGAATCTTTTATTAGTAAATGCACAAAGAATTGTAACATTAATATTAGTGAGGGTCTATACAAACTGGACAGCTTTCTCGCAGGCAAAATTTGTAAACAGTTCCCTTTCCTGTCCACATCATAAAAGTTTTATGGCAGGCATGACGCCAAACCCGAACACCACCATCCAGTAACGCTTGTTTACCAATGGTGTCTTAGCTACGTCTCTCCCTTGTATATCAACTGACTTCTACGTCTTCTATCTCATTCTTGTGTCTCTCCTGACGATGTGATAATTAAATGAAAGTGCACTTGGGAACTTATCGCGTTTCATTTTCCTAATGGCTTTGTATATATATATATATATATATATATATATATATATATATATATATATATATATATATATATATATATCCCTGGGGATAGGGGAGAAAGAATACTTCCCACGTATTCCCTGCGTGTCGTAGAAGGCGACAAAAAGGGCTAAAAGGGGAGGAAGCGGGAGGCTGGAAATCCTCCCCTCTCGCTTTTTAATTTTCCAAAAGAGGAACAGAGAAGGGGGCTAAGCGAATAGTATGAAAAAAGAAATATATATATATATATATATATATATATATATATATATATATATATATATATATATATATATATATATATATATATATCCTTCCTTCCTTTGGAAAATAAAAAGAAAAAAAAAAAAACGAGAGGGGAGGATTTCCAGCCACCCGCTCCCTCCCCTTTTAGTCGCCTTCTACGACACGCAGGGAATACGTGGGAAGTATTTTCCAAAGGAAGGAACGGAGAGGGGGGCCAGGTGGGGATTTTCCCTCTGAGGCCCAGTCCTCTGTTCTTAACGCTACCTCGCAAACGCGGGAAATGGCGAATAGTATGGAAAAAAAATGAATATATATATATATATATATATATATATATATATATATATATATATATATACTCTCCATCTTAAGCCCTTGATCTGGACGGCCGCACCCTTTGCCCTGACCCTTAAAGACCATGTCGTGCTTAAAGGCCGTATCATCATGTTCAGGGGAAGGCACCGTTATAACCAAGGGTCGCGCCACTGCGGTCTAGGGTCGGGCTGTCTTGCTGATATTAAGGATTGAGACGCTGGCTGCAGCACCCGGTACCTAAACACTGACTAATCACATGTCGATGCCATGGCTGGACATCCTGACCAACAGACCTCAGTATTTCTTACAAGAGACGCCACCCATCCGAGGGATGCAGCGTCAGCGTCGCACCCACAGTGATATCTTACTCCAGAAACTGGGCGAGTATCGTAACTTTGCCTACCGTGCGTAGTCGAAAACGCAAACCAGTCGAAAATGATTGGTGCGCTGTGGATCTTCCGTGGCGTCACCGCTCACGGGATGGGTGGGAGAGCACAGTAATTTCTGAAAATGAAAAGCGTTATCTAAAATAAAATCGGAGGAAAATGCCAATCGTGACGACTTTGAATCTGAGAGTATCAGCGTGTTTTTACAGAGACACAAAGTCTGCGGCAAACTGAAATATTCCTCTTTAATTGCTAATAAATTCTGACTGTTATGGGTAGTTCAGTACACACAACAGTAATACGTAACGTTTCTTAAACATCTTATAAAATAACAGTCTGAGGACTGTGCCAAGTGAACAACAGCTGTCTGGTGTTCTATGCCAGAGGTGAAGAGTAAGTGTCTCGGGTTCTATGCCAGAGGTGAACCTGGTGACGAGTCAGGGAGAAAAATACAGGAATTACTGGCCAGAGCCCTGACAACGCCGTCAACCTCCTGCAGGTTGCCCGGGCTGCTTCGTCAAGGAGGCATCAGGTGAGGTATCTGTGCCAGTCGTCAACTGACACAAGATCAGGACAAAATTCAAGAGTGTGTGTCCCTTGAGGCTCCAACTGAACATGAAGAAAAAAATGTCGCGTGGCTGTTGCCACCGGGAACGCGCTTGTTGTGGTGCTGCTGCTGCCAGACAACACTAGCTCACATGCAGCCCTACAGCCTCACAACACTCCTGCAACTCCTTATCTTCTAGTATAACTTGAACTGTTGGCGACTACAACGTAAAAAAAGAAAATTCTGATATGTACAAATTCGCGTATGCAGGCCTGGCATGCACAGATAACACTGTTGTCCTCTGTAGTACAGTATATGTACTGCCGAGGCAATTACAGCGCCCTCTGCTTGTGGAGGTCTGCCTACCTGCCTCAGAGACAGGCTACGTGAGCGAGTCTCGGTCACTAAGCCGGTCACACTACCCTGAAACACACGGCATCCTAGCCCGCCACCCTCCCACCCTTCCCTCACCTGTAGCCGACCTGTCCCAGATTTTCGTGAGGTGAAAGTTGGCTTCTCTGTCTCACACACCATTTCATCGATATCTCTCAGCCTCACGCTTAACATCTTGATGTTATTCTTTTTCCTTTTATTTCCTTAACTTCCCATATTCCATCGCTACTGTATTTTGAGCCACATTTCATGTCCTAAATTATATAAAAGGAAATACTGCGCCACAGAGAGCTATCGGATCATTTAACAAACGATTACCTAACCCTGTGAGGAACCTCACGTCATGCAATCTTCCAGTCACGTCCTCCCTCACGTGAGAAATATCAGTACACTCTTACTCTCCCCGAGGTCTTTGTAACCTGGGTCATCCTTGTATTTGAGGACATGTCTTGCAACACTGACACCCGGTGATGCGCAACGATCTGTGCACCACTGTCAATCTCGCCTGGGGGCCTCCATCCCTCCTTATCACGCCGGCTTCTGCTACACCTCCCACCCGTCCGTCCATGGCACCCAGCCCAGACCATCTCCGCCTGCTGCATCCACCTCCTCAACTGCTCTTTCCGTACCTAACCTAAGGTTCTCCTGTATTATTACACCCCCACGCCCTCCACCTCATCCCTTAAGCATAACGTTACAACCCTTGATGGTGGCCTGGACTTTAACCTTACCCTTAAACCACTTAAGCACGAAAGTGGGAGCCTTATGTACGATGGCACGACTCTTGAGCATGACGGTAACACCCTTGGATATGATGACCTGGTCTCTGACCTGTCGACCTTCAGGGGTTTGGTCAAAGGCCACTTCATTATACCTATGAGGTGATCAGTGTGCTAAAGGGTCGTTCCGTCGTGATCAAGGTTAGAACCCTGGTACTCAAGGGGTTAAGCTGGGGTTTGAGGGCCCAACCCCACAGACCCGGACCCCACGAACCCCGAACCCACGGACGGACCCAGATCCCTCGAACCCCGACCCTACAGACCCCCATCACACGAACCCCAGTCCTAAGGACCCTGACCCCACAGACTCCGACCCCACGGACCCCAACTCCACGAGCCCCGACCCCACGACCCTAACCTCACGAACCCAGACCCCATGGGTCCCGACCCCATGGACCCCGATCCCATGGACCCCAACCTCATGGATCCCGACCTCACGGACCCCGACCCCACGCACCGCGACCTTACGGACCTCGACCCCATGGACCCCGACCCCACGGACTTCGACCCCACAGGCTGGCTCATGGCAAGTACATCCAGTTCCCTGGGGTACGTCCGACTGCCACCCTGCTTCCTGACGTAGTGCTTGCTACCTTCCATCCATGACGTAACGTTTGTCCCCCCCCCACTCTCCCCCTCCCGTGACGTAACGTTTGCTACCCTCCTCCCATGACGTAACATTTCAAGAAATGAATCATTCATTTCCTTGTATTATTACTTCAAGGAATCAATAAATCATTTCCTTGTATTATTACTTCAAGAAATGAATCATTCATTTCCTTGTATTATTACTTCAAGAAATCAATAATCCATTTCCTTGTATTATTACTTCAAGAAATCAATTTCCTTTAACAATTGCTCCTATCAAAATTCAACTAAATCTGTATTTTTCGTCATGCACTCAGTGTTGCTTGAAGCACTTCCAAAACCCACTCAAGTCCGTTCCTGAGCTCAAGTACCCCAGACAAGCAGGTGATGCACCGAGAGTAAAGTAGCAGCCATGTTTACACTTTCAAAGTGGAGTCCATCACAGTTTATCTGCGTGAGTGCCTCTGCACTGACTCAAGCGTCAACAAGCTGGCACCAGGGGTGAGGATGGGAGTGCGTGCATGTATCTAAGTGCGTCCACTTATAGTCCATCCATCAGCATGCGACGCACGACACACACTCAAGTGTGATGTACTTATGATGATGGCCGGGATGTACAATGTACAATCATACTTAGGACTGAGACAGCTGCAACCTAGATACTGAGGGACAAAGCAGTTACCACACACGCACACACACACACACACACACACACACACACGGGCATCCGTAGAGCAGGGGTAAGAATTACTGACGGGGGTAAGATCCCCATGGGTTCAAATCCTGGGTGCGACAATCGGCCACAGGCAATCCATGTTGTTCATGCTTCCCTTTATAAAGAATGTCAGTGTAACCATCCTCCATTCAGTAACCCAAGTGTTTATAATGTGTATCTTTAATGTATGCTCACCCTCTCTCTCCCCAGTTAATGCAATAAACCATTATTATCTTTATCATCATTATCATCTATCATTATCATCATTATTACTATCATTTATCATTATCATTATTATTATCATTATTATTATTATCATCATTATTGTTATTATTATCATTATTATTATTATTATTATTATTATTATTATCATTATTATTACTATATCATTATTATCATTATTATTATCATTATCATCATCATCACCATTATAAACATACATACGCACAAGTGACACCCGCTTTGCGGTTCATAGAGGCCAAGCAATGTATCAAGAGCCAAGACAAATATTTTCCTCACAGAGCAAAAGCACAATAGTCTAGTGGCTTTCCGAGTCGGTGGGAAAATATCATGAATTATTTAATCTGGCGTCGCGGCGAAAACAGCCCATCAGTAACGAAGGAAATAATAGCAATGGATCCGTTAGTTGGATATAACTATATAGCCACCTGCGGCCATCGCTTTAGGTGACGCTATGCTAGACTAAGCTTGAGCTGCTAGAGCTGGTATTGTGTTAAGTAAAACCAACAGAGAAATGTGAAAAATATATACAATACCCAATTCAAAAACTCATGGAGGCAGCAACAGGTGGAATGGAGTTCTGCCAAAACATACAAATTCATTGGAATAATTTTCTTTCTATTGTACTGATGAATTGTCTTTGCGGGGGCACCAACGTAAATAATTAATAGATACTTTTTAGATTTCTGAAATACTTATACGCAGGGGACGGCCATGCATGAAGACCCCAAACACACGCTCACACACGCGCACACAACACACACACACACACACACACACACACACACACACACGGTACGTAGGATGAGCGGCTGGGTGTAGGCGTCCCAGCCGTGCACCAGACAGCCGGTCAGGTCTTGATAACAATGAACATCCCGACTGGAGCGGATGTTGATATGGATGTAAGAATATATGAAGTGAGGACACTGCAGACCTATTGGCCCATGCTAGGCAGGTCCTGAGTCTGTCCATCCTACAACCAATCGCCTGAACCCATAAACACATCATCCAACCTCCGTTTAAGCTACCTTAAGACCTAGCTTCCACTTCTGCACTTGGCAGCTTGTTCCATAAATCTACTACCCCTAATCCCGAATCAATATTTACCCACATCCGACCTAAATCTACCTTTTTTCTAATCTAAATCCAAAATTTCTCGTCCTATACTTTGACGCCATTCTAATAACTTTATTCATGTTACCTTCATCAATGCCCTTCACCCATGTGAAGACTTCAATCATATCCCCTCCAGCCCTCCTCCTATCAAGTGAGTGTAACTTCTGTCTTTTTAACCTTTCTTCATAAGTGAGGTTTCTAATTCCGGGGATCATTTTTGTCACTCGCCTTTGTACTCTCTGTAAACAATCTTCTCTAATGGTCTACATACAGATGACGTCCAGATTACCATGTGTCCTTAATGTGATGTAAACATTAACGATAAAAACTACATAGGAACTGAATAATGCACACAAGAGGATGATGAACGTCACCAGCAGACACGAAGATCAATCAGTCTGCTAGGGGCCACAGCGTCCTGGGAGGATACCCACCCACAGTATTACTACTACTCACAGCTTCTTCGTTTAAGCTTGAGGTCTTCACGCCCACAGATTCAAAGGCTATGACTACGCAATATTTTTTTTTACTCAATAGCCATGTTTTAGGTTATCAGAATGATGAATAACTCTAGTTAAGAATCTTGACATTGTCTTATTTTCTTGGAAAAGCTGTTGATTCAGTATTTGGCCTCCAAAATATAGCCCTGATTGACTTACGTGAGCAGACATGCCTGGTGGGGTAAATCACAGGTTAACACGAGAGTGAGGGGAAAGACAGAGACAGCACCAGTCGCCCGCCACACTTGTTGCCAAGGCTAAGGCTGGACTCCACAACATTCCCCATACACCACCAGGGCGATCATTAGGAGAAAATAAACTTAATTGGACCAGTATACCACCGAGTTCGACCCCACTTCCCCTTGCCTGAGTAACCTGGGATTCATCGAACCATTCATCTGACAAAAGAAAACATTTTAAAAGCTTCAATGCACTTCATTTCCATACGAGGTTAACTGTACATAAGTCAGTGTAATGTATCCTACCCCTCGCTGTGTGACAGGGTCTTTAAATCATGGTAATGGTTAACCCTGTCTTTGTTCTTCTTGCTGTCTAACCCGGTCCATGTTCTTGCTGTCAATCCCTGTTCTTTTTCACCCTGTTGCCTAACCAAATCCTTGTTCTCCCTGTGGTCTAACCTTGTATTTGTTCTTCCTGTTGTCTAACATTGCATGTGTTCTCCCTGCTGTCAAACCCCGTCCTTTTTCTCCTTGCTTTCTAACCCCGTCCTTGTCCTCCCTGCTGTCTAACCATGTCCATGTTCTTTGTACTGTCTAACCCTGTCCTTGTTCTCCTTGCTGTCAATCCCTGTCCCTGTTCTCTCTGCTGGGGGTATCACCACTGTTGCCAGGTGCCTCTACTCACGTCTCAAGCAATCGGCAGCCAAATGTAGAGCCACGGTCGACTGGTTATGCTATACAAACTGTCACCTTATCCATGATCCTGACTAGAACTGTGGTGGGAGGACCAGATCCCACTCTCACCCCCACACACGTACCCCTGCCCCTAACACCTCCCTTCCTCCCAGCCCATCTACCACCATTACCTCACACCTGCCACTCCACCTCACTCACTCCCTCCTCCTTCCTGTGCCAATGAGAGGGACCACAGTGCCTCTACAGCATCCACCAACCTCCTACCACCAGTGTAGTCAGGACGAGGTATCGCACAGCCATGTGAATACTAACTATAGTGTTTGCAGCGGGAAGAACCAGACTGAAGGCTGTATTTTGCTTGCTGGGAGTGAATGAAGTTTTGCTGTATTCAGCACAGGCAGCGCAGACCTCACCGTTTTCCCGCAATGATCCATCAGTATATATAAGCAATGTGTTGTCAAGCATAGTGGTGAGCACGTTATCTATTTGGCCCACCTGTCACCCTCCTATGTCCATGTACAGTACCCACTGTCCGTTCTATACTGGCCTCCACCTACGCCTAGATATGTGCCCTTCATCCATGCTCTACCCTAAATGCTCTGTCTATGTATATCTAGACAACAGATATCTTTAAAAAAAATTCAGTGTGGTCTGGAGCTATGGAGTGGAGTCCAACAACCCAGGTCCAGTAAGGTTTCCTCCAGCTGTATGGGTATTATATTGGTGATGAAGATCAGGCCACTCACTGTGTGCAAGGATTATGCCGTCGTGCTCAAGTATCGTACCGTCATGCTTAAGGATCGTACCGTCGTCTTCATGTATCGTACCGTCATGCTTAAGGATCGTACCGTCGTTTTCATGTATCGTACCGTCGTTTTCATGGATCGTAACGTCATGCTTAAGGATCATACCGTCGTTTTAATGGATCGTACCGTCATGCTTAAGGATCGCACCGTCGATTTCATGGATCGTACCGTCATGCTTAAGGATCGTACCGTCGTTTTCATGTATCGTACCGTCATGCTTAAGGATCGTGCCGTCGTTTTCATGGATCGTACCGTCATGCTTAAGGATCGTACCGTCGTTTTCATGGATCGCACCGTCATGCTTAAGGATCGTACCGTCGTTTTCATGGATCGTACCGTCATGCTTAAGGATCGTACCGTCGTTTTCATGGATCGTACTGTCATGCTTAAGGATCGTACCGTCGTTTTCTTGGACCGTACCGTCGTGTTCATTGATCGTACCGTCGTGCCCAAGGATTGTACCGTCGTGTTCAATAAGTCTTAAAGACGAGTTCTGGGGTTGCAACGCCGTGTTCAAAGGTCGTACCCTCGAGCTCAAAGGCCTTCGAGTCGTACTTAAGAATTGCAACGTCGCGCTCGAAAATCGTACGATCGTGCTCAAAGCTCTTACAGTCGTATTCGGAAACTGCACCATCGTGCTGAAGAATCGTAACGTTGTCTTCGACAGTCGTGCTGTCCCGCTCAAGGATCGTACCGTCATATTCAGTGGCTGCAACGTTCTCCTCAAGGTCTTAATTTTCGTGCTCAAGGATCGTACCATCGTGCTCAAGGATCGTACCGTCGTGCTCGAGGATCGTATCATCGTGCTCAAGGATCGTACCATCGTGCTCAAGGATCGTACCGTCGTGCTCAAGGATCGTACCATCGTGCTCAAGGATCGTACCGTCGTGCTCAAGGATCGTACCATCGTGCTCGAGGATCGTACCGTCGTGCTCAAGGATCGTACCATCGTGCTCAAGGATCGTTCCGTCGTGCTCAAGGATCGTATCATCGTGCTCAAGGATCGTACCATCGTGCTCGAGGATCGTACCGTCGTGCTCAAGGATCGTACCATCGTGCTCAAGGATCGTACCGTCGTGCTCAAGGACCGTATCATCGTGCTCAAGGATCGTACCATCGTGCTCGAGGATCGTACCGTCGTGCTTAAGGATCATACCGTCGTGCTCAAGGATCGTACCGTCGTGCTCAAGGATCGTACCGTCGTGCTCAAGGGTAACGCCGTCATGCTTAAGGGTAACGCCGTCATGCTCAAGGGTAACGTACCGTCGTGCTCAAGGGTCGTACCGCCGTCTTCAAGGGTATAATATACCGTCGTATTCACGAGTGTTAAACCTTGACTACTACACTGTTATGACGAGTTCCTGAGGGGATCTGCCTCACAAGATGTCCTTGACCCGCCCATCGTCGGTGTACGCATGGTACGGACGGGTACAGCCACGAGCGCACCCTCCTGCCGACACCCGCTCGCTCTTACAAGCCGGGCGAGCCAACTGCTCATACCTGGGGAGAACATCGAGGTGGCGTGATGGGTGCGTGTATGGCTTCTCTCCCTAGAAATCACAAAACCTTGGTTCGTAGCCCTCATTGGACACTTCATCTGATGGGGAATAAATGATATATATGATAACGATTTACCTATGGGCGTCGAAGATTCGAACCCAGGCCAAACCAATGGCAGGCCGGTACGCTAGCAAATGCACCACGAAGCGACAAAAAGCTTTCCATCTCACACCAACTAATGGTCCATGAGAAAGTCCAGTGGTTGGTCTAGGATGGAGTGAGTGCGCTTTCGTCGCCTCGTAGTCCCAGTGTTCAGCGTACCGGCCTGCCAAGCAGTAGGACCGGATTCGAACCCTGGACTACCAGAGGTAAATCGGTATCATTCATTCCATGTGTCCAGCATATATCAAATACATATATAAAACTTCACCTGAGTGATGTTTTTTTATTCCGTTTCCAACTTGGATGTGTGACCCTCCCTGGAAGCCACATACCAGGACCAGCCGTGGTCGTGAGCAGAGGACACAGTACAACAGTAATGTGGACTCCCCTGAGGCCCTCCTCCACACAGGTGTCCACTGTACGACTCTTCTCATATCCAGCAACCCGCCACCTCTCCTCAAGCCAGGGTACGGCTGCCTTGTACTATCCATACGACCTATTCTGTTTCTGGACTTCGTATATCCCATGAACAACAGATCGACTCGATCACCTCTTGAGTCGTTACTCATCCGATACTTCGCCAGTTTCTTTCCAGGTCTGTTTTTCTTTCTTTTACTTCCTCTCTCCATCAAAATAACAAGGTCAGAATCCAAGTCAGGTGGCAAGAGTTCATGATTACGGGGTAGGTCGGCGTCGGCGAGCGGTCCAGCCTCACCGGACGAGAACGCCACATTCCACACAAGCGCAGTCTGAACCATTAAAATCCAAACGGATGACTCACCACCGAGAACCAAAGCAACGCCAAGACACCGTCAGGGCGTCCTGAAGTGTGCATCCCCAGAGCTCTCTCTCTCTCTCTCTCTCTCTCTCTCTCTCTCTCTCTCTCTCTCTCTCTCTCTCTCTCTCTCTCTCTCTCTCTCTCTCTCTCTCCTTATTCTTAATCTTATTCCTCTTCCTCTGCTATTCATTTTAGAGTGAGAAAACAATGTTCCAACTTAATCTTAAAGGAATGCTGGGAAGCACTTGTCGATTACCTTCGCAAGAGATGGTCGTATGAACCAGTAGGTACGACTTGCCCCTCTAGCGACGATGTCATCTCTGGGGAGATGGTCGTATGGACCACTAGGCAAGACCTGCCCCACTAGTAAAGCCGTCACCTCGCCACTAGCGGGGCGTAGCAGACATTTCATATCAAGATCAAAGACAACGTTCAGATCACGTGCTAGCGAGCGCCTTTCCCATAGTATAGTTGCAGCGTTAAAATTCAGCGTGGACGAGTTATAACGATTTTCCCGCTATCGAGGTCTGGGTGTGTGTGTGTGTGTGTGTGTGTGTGTGTGTAAGTGTGTGTGTGTGTGTGTGTGTGTGTGTGTGTGTGTGTGTGTGTGTGTGTGTGTGTGTGTGTGTGTGTGTGTGTGTGTGTGTGTGTGTGTGTCACAGGGGCTACTCCAGCAGCAGGGGTGAACTACCCTCCCGGCGACCCAGCATGAATAGCAAGCAACGTACCCATTCCCTCAGAACGTTCACCCATGTCCTGTTTACGTCGACACCACGCCACAAGTCCTCACCCCTTGTATATATACCTCAGTACCCACTTGTAACACACTTTACCAATCATGTCCCTTACTGTGTGAAATAAGTCGATTTTGGACGCCCAAGGAAAAATAAACATATCAAAAAAGCAGAGCCAACGAAGGGTTCTGGTGAGCGGGCGGAGCGGCGTGGAGGTGGGTGTGGGAGGTATATAGCTGGCAGCGACACATTCCTTCCATCTGCTGGCAAGATATTCACAGGAGAGGTTCCTGTACCCGGTGGGGAGGCAGAGGAACCCGGGCGTCACGCTCCTCACCACTACATTATCCTCACCGGGAGGAGGGAAGGCCGCTCACAGCGGGACGAATATAGATCCTGATAACTTTCATTATCTACAGACGGAAGAAATGGCCCAACTCACCCCCATACACATGTATATACATACGTCCACACACATACCTACACAGCTTTCCATGGTTTACCCCAGACGCTTCACATGCCCTGATTCAATCCACTGACAGCACGTCAACCCCGGTATACCACATCGATCCAATTCACTCTATTCCTTGCCCTCCTTTCACCCTCCTGCATGTTCAGGCCCCGATCACACAAAATCTTTTTCACTCCATCTTTCCACCTCCAATTTGGTCTCCCACTTCTCGTTCCCTCCACCTCCGACACATATATCCTCTTGGTCAATCTTTCCTCACTCATTCTCTCCATGTGCCCAAACCATTTCAAAACACCCTCTTCTGCTCTCTCAACCACGCTCTTTATATATATATATATATATATATATATATATATATATATATATATATATATATATATATATATATATATATATATATATATTGCGGATGAGAGGGCCTAGGAAGTGAGTCAGTTGTTATTTGCCAATGATAAAGCTCTAGAGGCTGATTCACGTGAGAAACTGCAGAAGTTGGTGACTGAGAAAACAGAAGAGGGTGTGTTGGTTTGGACAGATGGAGAAAACGAGTGAGGAAAGACTGACAGAAAGGATTTATGTGTGAGAGGTGGAGAGAAGGAGAAGCGGGAACCAAACTGGAGGTGGAAGGATAGAGTGAAATAGGCTTTGAGCTATCTAGGCCTGAACATACAGGAGGGTGAGAGGCGTGCAAGGAATATAGTGAACTGGAACGTTGTGGTATACCGGGGTCGACGTGCTGTCAATGGATTGAACCAGGGCATTTAAAGCGTCTGGGATAAACCATGGAAAGGTTTGTGGGGCCTAGATGTGGATGGGGAGCTGTCGTTCCGGTGCATTACACATGACAGCCAGAGGCTGAATGTGAACGAATGAGGCCTTTTTGTCTGTATTCCTGGCGCTACCTCGCTGAAGCAGGGGATAGAGGATGCTGTTTTCCTGTGGGGCAGGGTACCGACAAAATGGATGAAGGCAAGTAAGCATGAATATGTACATGTGTATGTATGTAATGTCTGTGTATGTGTATGTATACGTTGATTTGTATATGTATGTATATGTGCGTATGTGGGCGTTTATGTACATATATGTGTATATGAGTGGATGGGCTATTTCTTCGTCTGCTTCCTGGCGCTGCCTCACTGACGCGGGAAACAGCGATTATGTATAATATATATATATATATATATATATATATATATATATATATATATATATATATATATATATGTGAGTGTGTGTGTGTGTGTGTGTGTGTGAAGTGAATCAAAGGAGCAAATGTCCTCGACACATGAAGAATATGAGGAAAGAGGGGTCACTGAAGAGCAGAGATGGGTATGTTTGATGGGACAGCAGACCAGTCGGTGCTATGTGGATGCAAGGCGTGGCCCTCTGGCAAGAAAATTAAACAAGAGAGTGGATGAGATGTAAATGAAAATGACTGAAGACAAAATGTGGTGTGGGGAGGGATGGTGGAATAAGAAATGATACAGTAGGAGAGAGGTGTGATAGTACTAGCGGTATGCATAAGGAGGGAATTGAAGGGGTTGTACTGAAATGGTTTGAACATAGGGAGTGAATCACTAAGAGAGTATACATGTTAGAAGTGGAGGGTATGATGAAAACTGGGAAAATAAGGAGGTGGAAAGATGGAGCGAAAGATGATTTGAAGGTTTGGAGCCTAACATGCAAACGCTTCACCTCGGTTATAGGTAAACGTTCGAAACAAAAGATCGAGATATAACCGTTAAATTCTGAGAAGAAAACCGATCAATGACCGATCAATAACTCATACCGGTGTAAAAGATCGTGTTTAACAAATCTGATTAAATTCTCTAGTCATGTATATGCTAACTGGGATTCTAAAGTACCTTCTAATGTTATATACGTGGACTTTCAAAACGTCTTCGATAAAGAACCACATAAACGAATGCTAAACCATATCCAAGCTCAGGGCACAGGGGACAAAACCTTCTCGTGGACAGCTGGATTGACCCTCAGAAAGGAAATAGGGTAGTTATGACCTTGGAGCATCCGACTGGCTTTACGTGTCTGGTGGAGTTCCACAAGGCTCAGTCCTGGGATCTTTACTCTTCATCATCACATCAGTGACGCTAGAGACAGGACTCACAAGCAGAATCTCGAAATTTGCCGACGACACAAAAATAGGAAACCTGACCAATATGAAGGGAAGGTGCCAGAAGATTCAGTGGGATTTAGACAAACTTATAGAATGAACAAATGTGAAATCATTGTCTTTGGTCCCAAAAATATAAGTCAAGAGTAGAAAATGCTTGATGAACCTACATAAGAACCTAAAGAAGAAAAGGACTGAAATATCTATACGGTAGACAACGTCTAGCTTCATACCAAAGAGCCAATGAGGATGTTAGGATCCATAGCAGTAAGTTAAGCTACAAAACATAGGATAAGATTCTCAATGATGCTCACCCTTTACAATATCCTGCTTACACTTCATGTAGAGTACGCTGTTCACTTCTGGTCACCAAACTAGATCAAAGATGAAGAGAAACTAAAGCAAATTCAGAGAAGAGCACCAAAGATCATTTTTTCACTCAGTAATAAGCCTTATTAGGTAAGACAAAGAATTAGAATAGCTTTCTCTCTCAAAAAAAAGCGCAGACTTCGAGATCTGATAGAAGTTTTCAAAATACTAAAAAAAAATCTAACATAACACAGGTTTTATTTTCTTATATTTTTAGCTTTAGATAGATTCAGAACATAAATTACCACATTAAGATAAAAGGAAGATGCAATAGCAAAGTGGGCAAATGGTATTCAACTGAAGGATGCTAGAGCATTGGAATAAACTACTTTACGATGTGGTAAACGCAAAGACTTAGTACCTTCGAAAAGAGGCTAGACAAATTTGTTATCGGTAAAAACCTTCAGTTTACCATTAATCATGTCCTTCTTTTCCAGGATCCAGCCGCAGAGCTGATGTTAAACTGTTGAGGAACTATTTTCCAGTCCACACTCTTCTGTAAAATTACCATGGCGGTGAATCATGCTTAGATAGATGGTTTTCTTTTCTTGTATTTTTCTTGCCAGCGGTTGAGCCGGAGGGAGCGGTAGGCGAGGAGGTGCCTTCTGCTTTGATATCCTGTTTCTCTCACTCACCACCTTCCTCTTGCTACGCTTTATTCACGATTCACATTTCCCTCGCTACCCCTCCCTGTTGCTACATCTTCCCTTTGCTAAACCTCCTTCCTCATTACATCTCCACCTTGCTACACCTCTCTCCTCGATGCACCTCCTCGCTACATCATCCTCCTAGCTTCACTGTTTCCCTGTCTACATCTCTGCCGTTTACTAAATCTCCTCCCCTCGCTACATGAGCCCTTTTGTTAGATCCCCCCCCCCATCCGCAACTCCCACCTCCTCCCGCTACACCCACTTCCCTCCTTGCTTTACCCCTTCATCGCTAAACCTCCCCCAATGCTACGTCTCCAGCTTACTATACGTCCTCCCTCGTAACACCATCCTCCCTCCTCGTTACACCTCCTCCCATCTTAATACCTCCCCCCCCTGCTACACCTTGCCCCTCGTTACAACCCCCATCCACCCACCCCGCTACCAACCTCATCACTACATCCCCCTTGCCAATCCTCCCTCCCCCTCGCTAAACCCACTTCCCCTCGTTAAATGACCCTCCCTCTAGCCTATCGTAGCATTTTTCTCCCTCGCTTCAACTACCCTTCGCTACACCATTCCCCTCGTTACACACCCTCTAATGAGCCTCTGTAATTAGTCTCTCAACTACTGTAGTCGCCATCCTGTTAATGGTATAGATATAAAGTCGTCCATTTCACTGTACAACTAAGATCTATCTGGTGCAGGAAGAAAGCACTAGTGATCACAGCCAGACCAGCTCCCTGCCATCACAGCCCTGTGTCGCCCTGTGCTGCTGGCTTGCAGTGCCTAGGGCTGCTCGTCGCCTCTCTGTGTAATCAGCCTTTTCCTTGGCAACTGCACCACCCGGATGTACGTACAACAAACCGAGCGGTAATAAGGGGCGCCGAGCAACGTCAGATAGAAATGTTGTCCTATGATAACGATAACATCCTCCTGCACACGTCATCCTCCTGCACACGTCATCCTCCTGCACACGTCATCCTCCTGCACACGTCATCCTCCTCCTGCACAGGTCAGCCCCCCTCCTTGACTGAACTGCACAGCAAGTTATACCACAGGAACCGGGTAACAATGCTAGTATAGTGACCATGGATAACCTGACCCACCACACCACACTGCCCTCTCTGCCCGCTACACCTCCCGCCTCGCTAGACTCACTTGCACTACGCTGCATCCCATCTCCATTACACCTCCTCCTTCGCTACACCTCCTCTCCCGCTACACCTTTACCCCCTTCCCCCTCCCGCAACGTCTCCACTATCGCTACTCCCGCTTCCTCACTGCACCTCCTCCCTCGTTACACCCCTCCGCCCCCCACCCCTCGCTGCATCTCCCCTCTTCCTCTCTCCCACTCGCTACACCTCCCCATTTCTCTTTTCCACTCGCTACACTTCCCCCATCCTCTCTTCCACTCGCAACACCTCCTTCCTTGCTAAAACTTCCTCTTGCTCCATCCCCCCTCGCTACACCCCTTTCCTCCTCGCTACATCTCCTTACGCCTTGCCTCGCTACATCCCCTCTTCCTCCTCGTTCCACTACACCTCACCCTCTGCTACAACTCCCCCGGTGCTACACCTACACCCACGCAATTCTCTAAAATTACTCGTGGGGCAGTTGGCAGGGAGGGTTAAGGGCAACTCTGGGTGAGGCCGCTCTGTCCCCCGCCCGCCCACAACACAGCATCTTTAATGCTCGTATCAACAGAAAAACGTCAGGTCTTACTTGTCAAAATATAAAAACAAAAGCTTCCCGGATCACATTTTCTATGCCGAGGACCAGTGTGACACCCATGTGACGTTAATTATGTTAGTTCTAGATTTAGGCAACGAGTGAGATAACCTCCGTTTGTCACACCCACTCAGTAACATCTGGCCTCCCATAATGGACCCCCGTGGTGTAGTGGTTAGCGTCCCCGACCTTGATGCATTCACGGGCCGCCCAGGGTCGAGCGCACAGGTTCGCGCATAGGATCGAGTCCTGATGCAGTCGGTTCACAGTCAACCCAGCTGTTCATCCACTCCTCGGGTTTGGTCGATAAATAGATAGACGATAGATAGATAGATAGATAGATAGATATAAATATATGTAGATACATATAGATATGTAGAGAGAGAGAGAGAGAGAGAGAGATGGCCTTCATTAAGGCCTCAGTTTCCCGTGACGTCTCAGCTAACATAAAAAAAAAAAAAACTTCGCTCTGGTACCTTCGCCACTCCAGCTCCACGTGATGCTGGTCAACTCCTCTAGTATGGAAGCATATACAGAGGCAGGGCGCTGGTGCACCCCTTCGCTTCCCACGCAGCAGGCTCCTTGCCATAGACAAGTCTCCAAGATTATCAACAAGATATCGCCAGGACCTTACCGAACGCCTCAGTGATTACATCATCAGCAACTCTGAGTCAATAATCATGATGTCATCGGTTGACACTCCACCCATAATAACCATCTACCCAGCCCAGCAGGCAGTGCACACAAGCAGGAACGAACCCTTCCCTCACTGTACAGGCAACTGCACAGGCAGGTACACTCACGCGTCACCTGACAAGACGCAGTTTCCAAGTTGATCTAAAAGACGACAGGGATCGCAGTACGCTGTGCCAGCTGTTGTCGACATTTTAGCCAACGGAGGCAAGAAACCCACAAACATATCGGCCGTGTGACTCTTTGCCCGGGGCGCAGGGTGTGTGTGTGTGTGTGTGTGTGTGTGTGTGTGTGTGTGTGTGTGTGTGTGTGTGTGTGTGTGTGTGTGTGTCAGTCATGGGTGGACAGGGACTTAGCCAAGCCTTGTGAGTGGCGCAGTACCGCAGTCACTGCGATGATCGAAATGGTAATCTTTCTTGCTGCAGGTAAGAGAGAGCCACACCCATGCACACTGGGGTTGTTATGGTGGCTGCCCCTGGAAGACATACATCATGCGCAAATTAACTAACTATCTAAATTAACGTTTTACGAGCCTCCCACTTATGGCATTAGCGCCAATCATATTTCGTCTTCCCGTTTTCGTTAGATTCACCCTTTCCTGAATCACCGAAAATATCTCCTGGGGAGCCTTCCCTCCCCTCGAACATTACTTTAAATGTTTACATTCTAGATAAAAGCCTTAATGAAGAATGTGACTTTACGCTCACTGAGTGTTACATTCTAGATGCGTCCTGGTGCACATCTAGAGACCATCATGTATACTGGAGTCCTAGATCCCCCGGAAAGAATTTTGTTTGATCTCCAGAGAGAATGGTGCTCAAATCCCCGGAGAGTGTTGCCCGATCCCCCGGAGAGAGTGGTGTCTGGTCTCCCGGAATCTTTAACCTTCGTCTTGTGTTGACCTCGTCATCAGCACTTGTTCAAGTGTTGTTGAAACTCCTGCCGTACGAACACCCATCTATCTGTCTGTCTCACCCACAATCTGCCGCCGACATCTGCCACGGCGCGTAGCATTAGCGCTCGAGACGATCACGCTGAACCAAAACGTCAAGCACAATGCCTAACTTGAACATTTATCATCAATCATCTTCTGTCCGAACCTGATATTTTTCTCTTCTGACTCTTTTGTCCAGTCGGTTACTCCCTCTGCACCTCTCTCATCAGTTTGGCATCATCTGCAAACATATGAAGGGAGAGTCCAACAGCTCTCTGCTCTGAAGTTATCGCCATTTCTTAGGAATTAAAGGCGGCCCCAGAACGAAGTCCTGCAGGACGATACAAGTTCTGCTTACACAGTTTGAAAATACGTCTCCGACAGGGCCTCTCTCACCTTCAGATTAGATAACAACTTTCGATCCATCCAGATACCTTTCCTGTTACACATCCCTGAATTATGGTTTTCCTGCCAGTACCCTATGTCATGGGAAACAGCGCCAAATGTCTTTTTGCAGTCCAGAAACACACAATAGCCATGATTTTACTTTAGGCCGGTGCTGACCTCGTCAGAGACATCATTTAGATTAAGTAATCATGGTCGTATCGCCTCATTCCTCTGAACCCGAGTTGCCTCACATTCAAAATCTCACCTCTACTGAATATCTAAAGTCATCAAAAGTGGTCCATCAAGGGGGCCTCAGCACACATCTTGAGCAAGTAAGGCCAAGATGCCCTCTGGACCAGGTATCATATGGACTTAGTTCCCTGAGAAGCCTACTGATATCCTCGTATCCATCCATCCCTCTATGTTTCAGTAACCCTCTGCTCTTAAGCACTTCATTCATAACAACTAGTCCTTCAATGATGATCTAAATGCACGGAGCAGCCTTGGACATCCAATGACCTCTTTCACCTCTTTTTCCTCACTTTACTAACCTAGCTTTGATCATTCTTCGTTCACTTGCACCGCTCGAACAATGCCTGGCAATTCTAGCTTCAATATTCTCCTCACATTATATCTTTATTTTTCTTGACCCTGTGGCATCTGGTAGACCACATCTCCTCTACCTTCGTGTCTTGTTTACAGTGAACCCTGTAGGATAGTTGGTTGTAAACAGCGACACCCAAGGACGTACTAACCTCCTGCCTTATGGGTGTCGAAGCGATGCCCGGTACCATCTTACACCCCCAGTGCCAGGGTAAATGGTCCTACTTTTTCTTTCATCAAAACCAAGCTACCCGTTAATGACTCCAAGAGGGAGAGGAAGGGTTGGAGGGTCTGTATAAAGAGAAGGTCGCCTGTCGGGTTCAGACATGGCAAATCTTTAACAAGAAACAACTGGGTTAGTCTCAACACCAACTCCCTGCATACTCCATACATCAACCCTTCATCTGTTTTTCGCCACAGCATGTCTGCACAGTGTCCCTCCCTGTCTTTCCTCTTTATGAATCACCCACATTCTGTTGGTCATTTCTAAAAAGCAAGTTTCCACTCCCTTTCAAATTTCTCCTTAAAACCTGGCCACTGTGAGGACCTATTGAGGTACAATCTCTCTCTCTCTCTCTCTCTCTCTCTCTCTCTCTCTCTCTCTCTCTCTCTCTCTCTCTCTCTCCTCTCTCTCCTCTCTCTCTCCTCTCTCTCTCCTCTCTCTCTCTCTCTCTCTCTCTCTCTCTCTCTCTCTCTCTCTCTCTCTCTCTCTCTCTCTCTCTCCTGTCAATCTATGCCCCTCTCTTCCACTGCATCCCTCTTTTCTCTCATACGTCATCTCCCCTCCCCCTTATCTCTCATCTCTACACAGGACACGCTCTTCAACAAATTGCCTAAAACAGTGTAACCAGACGAGCGTCGTGACCATTCACGAGGCACATGACTCGGGTTAAGTCCATGCGAGTGTCATTAAGATGTCATTACCGCCTCGCTCCTCGCGCGGGGGCGTCGACGGCGGGACTGGCAGCGTCGCCTGTGGTGTATCGCTATTTATAAGGTGACGCGTCGGTCCGGTGCAACTCGAGCAGGGGACCACAAAGTTATGGCTGTACACCTTGCGAGAGTGGAGTGCCAGCGCCTCTCTGGCAACACACCTTGCGAAAATGAAATGTTTTTCATGAACACGATCCATATTGTACAGGGGTGAAGTACCTTCTGTTTATGGCCAAGAGAAAAAGGGAGAAGTATTCGTGGCTTTTGCGAATCAAGCTTTTAAAGTGAGTGTAGCTTCATGATGCATGTGGGACCAGAACTACAACGGGAAATATAATCGTGACTGATATCTTTTCGTCCCTTCTGCCACCTGCAGCAGGAAGTAGCCTCACACGGCCCAGATATTTATACAAGTCTCAGACAAAAAACAAGCAGAGACAAAAAAGGATCAGACATATACAATATCCTCCGATTCTTTTTCTCAAAGAACGGAAGAAAGTGAAAAGGAATGGGAGGGACACAAGTGGACGAGATTGAAATACGCTCGGAAGGATGGAAAATGTTTTTCTGGTTAGGGGACAATTTTTTTCCCCCCTCGGTATACAAGAGAAGCCAGAGCCAGGGTGCTGCACTGTGACGGTCCACGGTACACCAGCCAGGGTGCTGCCCTGAGGCGGTCCACCGTACACCAGCCAGGGTGCTGCCCTGTGACGGTCCACGGTACACCAGCCAGGGTGCTGCCCTGTGACGGTCCACGGTACACCAGCCAGGGTGCTGCCCTGTGACGGTCCACGGAACACCAGCCAGGGTGCTGCCCTGTGACGGTCCACAGTATAGCAAGATAATAACAATAGGGTTAGTTTATAGGCCCCCGTCACGGACACCAGAGGCAGAAGGACTTTATGATCAATTAACAGAAATCTGTGGTGACCAAGATCTAATCATAATGGGTGACTTTAACATACAGGTATATAAGTGGGAAGAATCCTTCACCAGTAGCCCGGGGCGTGGGCTCCACCTAAATTTCCTTGATGGTCGTTCCTTGTGCCCTACCACAATTAGTCGAGAAATTTATCAACGATGAAAACATTACATTTAGTTCTAACTACAAATGAGGATCTCGCACATATTGTTGAAATGGGAGAAATCTTTGGTACAAGTGATAACAAGGAAATCACTTTTAAGGTAACTGTGAACATAGCCTGCAGTGCTGGTTAACACGAAAGTCGCAAAAAAAAAAAAAAAATCGACTTTCAAATTTCAGTGGTCTTTGCATTGCTCTTGACAGGCAAACCTGCAATGGTATCAGTAAGGAAGACGATATAAATGTAGCTTAGAAATGACTCAGTAACACTTTCAAAGCAGTAGAGGGAACATATGTGCTAATCCGTATAACAAGGTCTTGTTTTAAAACGAAGCCGAAGTGGTGGAGCGATGACATAAAGAAGCGCTTGCTGTCTAAGAAAGTGACATAAGAAACTCAGAGAAACAAATTAACAAAATGACAGAGTGTATACGTAAATCTGCTAAGAGGAAACTTAGAGATTTACTAGTCAAAGCAAACTCAGTATGAACCGTATCCTGTTGAAACCAGCTAAGAAACCATAAACATTTTTATAGTTATATCAGAAGTAGAGAGTCATTACCCAATCAAATGGTCCATTAATCACAGAAAATGGTGACTTGTTTCACGCCAACGAAGCAATGGCAAAGACCTTAAGCGATACATTTGCATCTATATTTAAAACTGTATATACGATTCATGTCCCAAACCCTATAGCTCTCGATCTATACACAACAGGAATATATATATATATATATATATATATATATATATATATATATATATATATATATATATATATATATAGTGCAAATAAGCAAGCACTTTTCATAGAACATAATACCTTCCAACACCAAGGATTCGAACCCCGCAACATTTGCTTGGTAGCTGGGAATCGCATACCCTTCGTCTCACGTCCATGAGCAACGGAGTCTAGACCTGTCAAATCCCATCAGGCTCACATTATCAGCAGTCAGCAATTTTACAGAACTCGCTGTCACATGTAGAGGTATTTGAACACAAACATAGTGCATATCAACGCGCACTTTTCATAGAACCTATAACAGTCGAACAGTCATTCCCCTATTAGAGGCAATCATAGCTAAGCGTTCCGAGCTACCGCACAAATGGTACGGAGTTCGAATCCTTGCTGTTGGAGGGCATTATATATGTGTGTGTGTACATATATATATATATATATATATATATATATATATATATATATATATATATATATATATATATATATATATATATATATATATATATAATATGTGTGTGTGTGTGTTAGTGGCCTCCACCTGCTGTAGGTTAAACAGCTAGAGAAATGTCACTTTTGACGAGGCTGTACCATTCGGAGTACAGTCTTGTCAATGACCTTTTCTCTCTAAACTTAAGTATCATACCCAAATTTGTGCTGCAGTAGCCTTTAGACAGAGGTCTAGGGTGACACCAGGACTCTTTCAATGAAACTGATTCTGAAAGAAATATATATATAATTTTTTTTTTTTTTTTTTTTGCTTTTGTCGCTGTCTCCCGCGTTTGCGAGGTAGCGCAAGGAAACAGACGAAAGAAATGGCCCAACCCACCCCCATACAACATGTATATACATACGTCCACACACGCAAATATACATACCTACACAGCTTTCCATGGTTTACCCCAGACGCTTCACATGCCTTGATTCAATCCACTGACAGCACGTCAACCCCGGTATACCACTTCGCTCCAATTCACTCTATTCCTTGCCCTCCTTTCACCCTCCTGCATGTTCAGGCCCCGATCACACAAAATCTTTTTCACTCCATCTTTCCACCTCCAATTTGGTCTCCCTCTTCTCATCGTTCCCTCCACCTCCGACACATATATTCTCTTGGTCAATCTTTCCTCACTCATTCTCTCCATGTGCCCGAACCATTTCAAAACACCCTCTTCTGCTCTCTCAACCACGCTCTTTTTATTTCCACACATCTCTCTTACCCTTACGTTACTCACTCGATCAAACCACCTCACACCACACATTGTCCTCAAACATCTCGCTTCCAGCACATCCATCCTCCTGCGCACAACTCTATCCATAGCCCACGCCTCGCAACCATACAACATTGTTGGAACCACTATTCCTTCAAACATACCCATTTTTGCTTTCCGAGATAATGTTCTCGACTTCCACACATTCTTTAAGGCTCCCAGAATTTTCGCCCCCTCCCCCACCCTATGATCCACTTCCGCTTCCATGGTTCCATCCGCTGCCAGATCCACTCCCAGATATCTAAAACACTTCACTTCCTCCAGTTTTTCTCCATTCAAACTCACCTCCCAATTGACTTGACCCTCAACCCTACTGTACCTAATAACCTTGCTCTTATTCACATTTACTCTTAACTTTCTTCTTTCACACACTTTACCAAACTCAGTCACCAGCTTCTGCAGTTTCTCACATGGTTCAGCCACCAGCGCTGTATCATCAGCGAACAACAACTGACTCACTTCCCAAGCTCTCTCATCCCCAACAGACTTCATACTTGCCCCTCTTTCCAAAACTCTTGCATTCACCTCCCTAACAACCCCATCCATAAACAAATTAAACAACCATGGGGACATCACACACCCCTGCCGCAAACCTACATTCACTGAGAACCAATCACTTTCCTCTCTTCCTACACGTACACATGCCTTACATCCTCGATAAAAACTTTTCACTGCTTCTAACAACTTGCCTCCCACACCATATATTCTTAATACCTTCCACAGAGCATCTCTATCAACTCTATCATATGCCTTCTCCAGATCCATAAATGCTACATACAAGAGTGGTTTGGGAATGTCTTGGGAGTAAAGTCAGGGGTTAGTGAGAAGACAAGAGCAAGGGAAGGAGTAGCAATACTCCTGAAACAGGAGTTGTGGGAGTATGTGATAGAATGTAAGAAAGTAAATTCTCGATTAATATGGGTAAAACTGAAAGTTGATGGAGAGAGATGGGTGATTATTGGTGCATATGCACCTGGGCATGAGAAGAAAGATCATGAGAGGCAAGTGTTTTGGGAGCAGCTAAATGAGTGTGTTAGTGGTTTTGATGCACGAGACCGGGTTATAGTGATGGGTGATTTGAATGCAAAGGTGAGTAATGTGGCAGTTGAGGGAATAATTGGTATACATGGGGTGTTCAGTGTTGTAAATGGAAATGGTGAGGAGCTTGTAGATTTATGTGCTGAAAAAGGACTGATGATTGGGAATACCTGGTTTAAAAAGCGAGATATACATAAGTATACTTATGTAAGTAGGAGATATGGCCAGAGAGCGTTATTGGATTACGTGTTAATTGACAGGCGCGCGAAAGAGAGACTTTTGGATGTTAATGTGCTGAGAGGTGCAACTGGAGGGATGTCTGATCATTATCTTGTGGAGGCTAAGGTGAAGATTTGTATGGGTTTTCAGAAAAGAAGAGTGAATGTTGGGGTGAAGAGGGTGGTGAGAGTAAGTGAGCTTGGGAAGGAGACTTGTGTGAGGAAGTACCAGGAGAGACTGAGTACAGAATGGAAAAAGGTGAGAACAATGGAAGTAAGGGGAGTGGGGGAGGAATGGGATGTATTTAGGGAATCAGTGATGGATTGCGCAAAAGATGCTTGTGGCATGAGAAGAGTGGGAGGTGGGTTGATTAGAAAGGGTAGTGAGTGGTGGGATGAAGAAGTAAGAGTATAAGTGAAAGAGAAGAGAGAGGCATTTGGACGATTTTTGCAGGGAAAAAATGAAATTGAGTGGGAGGTGTATAAAAGAGAGAGACAGGAGGTCAAGAGAAAGGTGCAAGAGGTGAAAAAAAGGGCAAATGAGAGTTGGGGTGAGAGAGTATCATTAAATTTCAGGGAGAATAAAAAGATGTTCTGGAAGGAGGTAAATAAAGTGCGTAAGACAAGGGAGCAAATGGGAACTTCAGTGAAGGGCGCAAATGGGGAGGTGATAACAAGTAGTGGTGATGTGAGAAGGAGATGGAGTGAGTATTTTGAAGGTTTGTTGAATGTGTTTGATGATAGAGTGGCAGATATAGGGTGTTTTGGTCGAGGTGGTGTGCAAAGTGAGAGGGTTAGGGAAAATGATTTGGTAAACAGAGAAGAGGTAGTAAAAGCTTTGCGGAAGATGAAAGCCGGCAAGGCAGCAGGTTTGGATGGTATTGCAGTGGAATTTATTAAAAAAGGGGGTGACTGTATTGTTGACTGGTTGGTAAGGTTATTTAATGTATGTATGACTCATGGTGAGGTGCCTGAGGATTGGCGGAATGCGTGCATATATAATATATATATATATATATATATATATATATATATATATATATATATATATATATATATATATATATATATATATATATATCGGCTACTACGGCTGGCAGGCCGGTGTCTGGCAGGAGGTTGGCACGCCCTCAGCCCCTCCTCCCCGGGCACAGCGACCACCGGCTGTCAAATATCATAAAGCAGATCAACCCGTACCCTTGCGAGAGCCTATGTTCATAAATACTACGTGTTGAACAAGTGGCCAAAGCTTCACGTATGTAAGAAACATTAATTTTCCAACAGAAGGAACAGAGAAGGGGGCCAGGTGAGGATATTCCCTCAGAGGCCCAATCGTCTGTTCTTAACGCTACCCTGCTAATGCGGGAAATGGCGAATAGTTTGAAAGATATATATATATATATATATATATATATATATATATATATATATATATATATATATATATATATATATATACTATAACAGAACACGTGATTCACGAATATGCTGGGAACCACAAGGAAAAAAACATGAACATTCGTACCTTTTGTGAATGTTTCAGGTCTTCGGGAACACAGATATATTGAACAAATGTAGGTTGAGAGAGCAGAGGAGGGTGTTTTGAAATGGTTTGGTCACATGGAGAGAATGAGTGAGGAAAGATTGACCAAGAGGATATATGTGTCGGAGGTGGAGGGAACGAGGAGAAGTGGGAGACCAAATTGGAGGTGGAAAGATGGAGTGAAAAAGATTTTGTGTGATCGGGGCCTGAACATGCAGGAGGGTGAAAGGAGGGCAAGGAATAGAGTGAATTGGAGCGATGTGGTATACCGGGGTTGACGTGCTGTCAGTGGATTGAATCAGGGCATGTGAAGCGTCTGGGGTAAACCATGGAAAGCTGTGTAGGTATGTATATTTGCGTGTGTGGACGTATGTATATACATGTTGTATGGGGGTGGGTTGGGCCATTTCTTTCGTCTGTTTCCTTGCGCTACCTCGCAAACGCGGGAGACAGCAAAAAAAAAAAAAAAAAAAAAAAAAAAAAAAAAAAATATATATATATATATATATATATATATATATATATATATATATATATATATATATGTATATATATATATATATATATATATATATATATATATATATATATATATATATATATATATATATATATATATATATCATCCCTAGGGATAGGGGAAAAAGAATACTTCCCACGTATTCCCTGTGTGTCGTAGAAGGCGACTAAAACAGGAGGGAGCGGGAGGCTGAAAATCCTCCCCTCCCATCTTTAATTTTTCAATAGAAGGAACAGAAGAAGGGACCAAATGAAAATATTTCCTCTAAGGTTCAGTCCTCTGTTAACGCTACCTCACTAATGCGGGATATGGCGAATATGTGAAAAGATATATACATATATACATATACATATATTCCTATGAGTCCACGGGGAAAATGAAACACGATAAGTTCCCAAGTGCACTTTCGTGTAATAGTCACATCATCATGGCGTCCTAGCTTCGTCTCTTCGATGTATATCAACTGACTGTTATATTTCTCTCTTGTGTCTCCCCTGATGATGAGATTACTACACGTAAGTGCACTTGGGAACTTTTCGTGTTTCATTTTCCCCGTGGACTCATAGGAATATATATATATACATATATATCATTACATTATTACATGACAGCTAGAGACTGAGTGTGAACGAATGGGGCCTTTGTTGTCTTTTCCTAGCGCTACCTCGCACACATGAGGGGGGAGGGGGTTGTTATTCCATGTGTGGCGAGGTGGCGATGGGAATGAATAAAGGCAGACAGTATGAATTACGTACATGTGTATATATTTATATGTCAGTGTGTGTATATATATATGTGTACATTGAGATGTATAGGTATGTATATTTGCGTGTGTGGACGTATATGTATATACATGTGTATGTGGGTGGGTTGGGCCATTCTTTCGTCTGTTTCCTTGCGCTACCTCGCTAACGCGGGAGACAGCGACAAAGTATGATATATATATATATATATATATATATATATATATATATATATATATATATATATATATATATATATATGGCTGAAAAACCATAGTGAAGCTTACATAAGTGAAAAAGAAGAGATGTATATGGACGGTACTTATAGGGAAGGAATGCAGATGGTTGGGAGATGTACAAGACATTGCGGCAGGTCTTGAGGAAGGCAAAGGGCTTGAAAAAAAAAAGGGGGGAGGGCAAATGAGAGACAGGGTGAACGAGCAACAGTAAACTCAAAGGAGAATATGATGTTCTTGAAGGATGTTCATATTATGCGAAAAACACGAGAACAAACGGGAACAATGGTGAAGGGGTAATAGTGGAAGTTGTGACAGGTAGTGATGAAGTGAGTATTTTGAAGGACTGTGGAATGGGTTTGGTAAGTAGGTGGCAGACGTAGGGTGTCTGGATTAGGGTGCTGTGCGAAGTGAGACAGTCATGGAGAATGGTTTGGTGAAGCGAGATCTTATAGGTGGTGAAAGCCTTTTCATAGATCGTTAGGCTTTCAATAGATCGTAAGGTGAAATGTGGCTCGAGTGGATAGCATTGCAGTTGAATTTCTGAAGAAAGTTGTGACTGTGTTACTGATCAATCAGTTAGGATTTGCAATGTATGTCCGGATTATGGTGAAGTGCCTGAGGATTGGTGGAATGCATGTATAGTGCCATTATATAAAGGCAAAGAGGATAAAGGAGAGTGTTCAAACTACACAGGCATGAGACTGATGAGAGTACTTGGTAAGTTGTATGGGAGACTGAAGACTGAGAAGGTTGAGGCAGGTACAGAGCATCAGACTGGGGAGGAACGCTGTAATTACATAAGTGGTGAGGGATGTGTGGATCAGGTGTTTGCTTTAAAAGATGTGTATGAGAAATACTTAGAGAAACAGATGAATTTGTACGTGACGTTTATGGATCCCGAGAAAGCATATTATAGGGTTGATAGAGATGCCTCGTGGAAGGTCTTATGAATATATGGTGTGGGTGGTAAGCTGTTAGAAGCAGTGGGATTTTTTTTTTTATCGAGGATGTAAGGCGTGTGTACGAGTAAAAGGAGAGTAAATGTTTCAAGGAGAAGGATGATCTGCGACAGGGGTGTGTGATATCACCAAGGCTGTATGATCTCTATGGATGGGAAGTGAGAGAGGTAAATGCAAGTCTTGGAGATTGAATGCAGTTTGTAGTGGATGAGGTGGTCTGGGTAGTGAAAACAGCTACCAGAGTTCGCCTTCATGTTATTACACCGTCAGTGAAAAGCTACCTTCGCTGAGGGTGTATCATCGTTAATGAACGAAAAGGAATACTGTCTTGTCAAGGAACTTATCATTCCAAAGAAGTCCATCATATCTATGTTCCTAACAAGAGCGCAGCCCTATAAAAGGGGTTATGGAGCTATATAATGATAATGACTACCAACAACAACAACAAAAACAACAATAATAATGATAATAATAATAATCTCACGTTATTAAACTCCCAGAAGAAGAGTGTTACAGTTAATGGCACCGAAGATGGGGAGTCCTACGATCAATATTGCTCTAAGGTTTTTGAAACGAGTTAATGAGGTTGTTAATGACTGGAGATAACGAATTTGAAACATCGATAAGTAATACCTGCAGGTATGTTATCAGTTACAACTGGTAATACGGTGATGCAGGCACTTCGTCACATTGTAAGATGAGAAACCTTTTCCCTTGAGAAGTATCTTTTTAATTCATCATTCACTGCTGTAAACCAGTCATCTCCCTTTCCGATAGTTTAGGATAATAGATTCAAGCATAAAACACGACTCGTTGTATACAGTGCCAGCGCGACCCAGCTGGGAGATAACAGGGTGTTACAGAAGGCAAGAGGCGAGAGTGGGGAGGGGCTGCAGCCCTGGCACCGCGTGCGGACGGGTTTATAGAACCTGTGAGAATGTTTGGCCTACGGAGGAAAGGCAGTTTTTGGCACCTGAGCTCGGTATGGGCCATATATTCCTCCCGAATGTGTGTATATATGGTCAGAGCTGCAGAGGTATTCCAAGAACGTACCTCCAAGCATATGTACATACACACATACACATGGGAATGTACCACAAACAATTCTCTCCTCTTCCAAGCTGGGGATAAATGGAAGTACCTGGCTTAAACTGAGGATGTGTGTGTGTGTGTGTATGTGTGTGTGTGTGTGTGTGTGTGTGTGTGTGTGTGTGTGTGTGTGTGTGTGTGTGTGTGTGTGTGTGTGTGTATGTGTGTTGTTTGCATAAGACTTAGACATGGTACATGCATACAAGGGAAAGAAACTGCACAATACTAGAGTTAAACTCTCTCCCCGTAACACACACACACACACACACACACACACACACACACACCAACAAATACAAAACAAGCCAAGCCCCAGATGACTCAGGCAGACCACTTAAGGCGTCGGTTCACTTCACCAACACGAGACATACGCTTCCCTAATCACCCGCCTTCCTCCCAGATGGCGTCCACACATCCCCCACACGTGACGATACACCACACCACACCACACCACACCACCCAGACCTGTCCCCCGAGGAGCCCTCCACACGGACGCCCCACCACCTCTCGTCCACCTAAAAACGAACACAACAGTAAACGCAGTTATATTATTCTATTTTCCTTTGGGTCAGAGAAATGGGAAGCATCTTTTCTTGATCAAGACCCGCCTGACCCAACTGAACTGATAAGAGTGATAACGTGATCTCCACACATTATCGTTCTGCTCCCCGACTCTTCTACAGCAGCTTCCCGTAAGCTCCCCGACCTCGGCTGCAGCAGCTTCCTCTCAGCTTCCTGGCCTCTTCTACGGCAGCTTCTCGTCGGCTACCCGCCTTCGTCTGCAATACCTATTTCCATATGAACGACGCAACTGTTGACGACTGCACACTTATTTTTGGTTATATTCACTTCTAAGCAAGACTGGCATCTGAGCTATGTGCAGGAGATGCTGGCACGTGCAACATACCAGCTCACCCACACTCGGCCAGGCGAGCGCGCACGCCCGCAAGTGCCGGCCATCCTCTACATAGCCTCACACATTAACCACTAACGCTGCAGTAGGCGTCACCGTAGACAAATCTTGTGCAGCTGGCCTCTAGCGTCAAAGAAGGCCTGGTGGATGGGTAGTGTCACAGATATCCTGGTGGGTGGGCGGCTTTACAGTTGGCCTGATGGGTGGGTAGCGTCACAGAGGACCAGGTGGGTAGGTAGCGTCACAGATGGCCTGGTGGGTGGGCGGCTTTACAGTTGGCCTGATGGGTGGGTAGCGTCACAGATGGCCTGGTGGGTGGGTAGCGTCACAGAAGGCCAGGTGGATGGGTAGCGTCACAGATATCCTGGTGGGTGGGCGGCTTTACAGTTGGCCTGGTGGGTGGGTAGCGTCACAGAGGACCAGGTGGGTAGGTAGCGTCACAGATGGCCTGGTGGGTGGGTAACGTCACAGAAGGCCAGGTGGGTGGGTAGCGTCACAGATGTCCTGGTGGGTGGGCGGCGTCAAAGATGGCCAGGTGGGTGAGTGGACGACATTAAGAGTTGATGCAGCTCTCCTGGTATGACGCCATAATCCCATACAAAAACGTGACAGGCCAAGAGAGCGACACGGGCCCACAGGCGTCGTCAGCGATGCCCATAACACTGGACCCTCCCAGTAGGGGCGCCTGACACACCCTGTCAGGCATATAATGTGCAGATAACTGCAGATCACAATAGATGCACATCTATTGTACAGCTTAATGTTCACGAGTAATTTGATTAATAACATATGTACTGCTTGTCACAGATTGATTACAATTTTGTGTGATCTTGGTGTGGATCGTATGTGGATACTGAGGATGCAGAAGGAGAGAAGAGAGACATTCTCTTGTCTGTTTCTTGCTCCAGTCAACCTCCTCTTCTCTCGACCTTTTTTCACGTCCCTGTAGACCTCCTTGACTCTTGTCAGAGTTTTCTTTCATATGATTTCCTGCTGACCGTGCAGGCGGCAGCAGCTGCATCACTGTAGCCTCACAAGCATGTGGCATCCTCCGCCTCCAACCCCGCCCACGCCCGAGCCTCCAGCAGGTGTGAGTGTTGGCCCTTGGCTGCTCAGCGCCTCCCGCTCTGGACGACCCCATCAACAACTTCGCCCAGCTCCTCTCTTTACCAACAGTTCCTCCACACTGGAAACGCTCATGGAAAATGCACAGAAACACGTGTGTGTGTGTGTGTGTGTGTGTGTGTGTGTGTGTGTGTGTGTGTGTGAGTGTGCATACTGATATCTGACTGTGGTGTTCGCCAGGTTCCTCCGTCGCCCCGAGGTCCACTACTATTCGTGCGTTACTCCTCATGTAATTTCTTTGCTGTCTGCTCGTTCCTCTCGTGTCTGGCGCAAGTGATGTTTCGACATAGAAAGAAAGAGTACCTACCTCTCAGTAACCTGTCTACCTCCCTACCTACTCTCTACCATGATAAGATCTTACCCAAATGATAAGAGAGAGAGAGAGAGAGAGAGAGAGAGAGAGAGAGAGAGAGAGAGAGAGGAGGGGCTCGAGCAAAATATTAAGGATAACTTCAGGCCACACCTCCGGCAAAAGCGTGTCATCCATAATTCATATCCAGATAATCCATATTCCATCAGACGCCTGCCTCTACCCTCCTCAGCTCCACCGTCTGAGCACGACCTTCAAGCTCCTCACACACACACACACACACACACACACACACACACACACACACACACACACACACACTCATGGGGAAAAAAGTCATTTCTTTTTCACTCCAGTACATTCTGTCTCTGTCCAGAGTTTGCCACACACTACGAAATGTCGTCCCATAAAATCATTTTTTTGCGTAAATCGTTTATCATTTGTAACCCATCATAACTTCTTAGCCGTTATGCAGAATCATTTCAAATCCAAATCTGGAAGAAAAAAAAAACATGACAAGAAATATATGTATTTGAAGGCCTTCCACACGCATGGACAGCAAAATCAGTCTCTTTACTTACTGCAAGTTCCCAGAGAACTTACTCAACAAATGTAATATCCTACTGGAAATCAATTCAACTGTTGAAAAAATTTGAATAATAAAGTCTTTCACTGACGTTGCAATATCATACACTTCAAAGCGCGTTAGATGCCTACATGTATCTTTTTATTATAACTGCAATGTACACAAGCACTCACACACAAAGTATTCAATGCTAGACGAGGACAAGAGTGTGACCCTGAAAAAGAATCTCTTATATGCGAATCACATAGTCTTGGAGACTCTACAGTTCTAAACTGGTATTGGAAAGAGACTCCTAATGACCTCTGCTGGATCCATGAACTCCAGGGGTCTGCTGAAAACCTTCATGGTCTACGAACGACATTTGGAGAATCACCATGTAAGGACCATCAGGAGTACCTGAGGAGTGGGCGAGAGCAAAATGTTGTGCCTAATTTTCAGAAAGTCGACAGAGAAATTGCCCTCAGTTATAATTCATGAATAACACGTGTAGAGGTAAAGTGATGGGGAAAACACCTTAGTGAAAGAAGTCGTCGAAGACAGACATGTAGACAGATAAGTGCAGGTGGGTATAAAAGGAGGTGTCTTTTCAGGAACTGAAAAAGTATCTAGCAGGAAGAGTAAAGAGGCCTCAAATTAGAAGCGCTTTTTCAAGTTGGAGAGTAGCGATTAGCAGCGTTGCATCATGATTCAGTTCTGCCAAGCCTAGTTAACAAATCCAGTGTATTCACGAACGTAAGAATCTACAAGATGATTCGCACAGACTAACAGCTCTAGCGTCTCGAATGGATTGTGAAATTTGACCCTGGCTTATGTATTGTGATGGAGACGAGGAGAGTGAAACCTGTCCACACAATCACTGCCACCATGAGGGACGCTAACTTAAGGAGCTTCATGTGAAAACGATCTGGATATGATAATGATAACTGTTACCAGAGAAGTATATCAGGTTGGTTGCCATGTCAGGTGATTTGACGCACAGGTTTCAGAAGGGTTGCCAGGTAGGTAGCCATGTCATTAGGGCTGTTAAGTAGGTAGCCATATCAGTAGGGTTGTCAGGTAGGCTGCTATGTCAGTAGGGTTGTCAGGTAAGTAGCCATGTCGGTAGGGTTGTTAGGTAGGTAACTATGTCAGTAGGGTCGTTACATGGGTTGCCAGTCAGTAGGATTGTCACGTAAGTAGCAGTGTCAATATGGCTGTCAGGTAGGTAGCCATGTCGGTAGGGTTACCAGGTAGGCTGTCATATTCAGTACATGACTCGCCTTGGTCAAGCTATGTGTGACCACTTGAGGAAGGTCAGGGATCTGAGAGGATAAAAACTGCGGACGAGAATGCGAGAAGCACAACCCTACACGTATGTAGTACCTCCAACTGGAGACATAAATGAATCCGATGAGGATGATATCCACCACTTCTGTAGACCCTGAAAGACACTGTTCACTCAGATGACACGGCCAGTGAGAAATTAAAGGAAGAGTCAGGGCTAAAGGGCAAAACTGATCTTATTTTTAGCAATGAAGTCGCTGAGGAATGGAACAAGCCAGTTGAAGAGAAGTGTATGACATAAATGAGTCAAAGAGATGAGAAGCCACGAGTCTGTACTATAACTCCTACCCCATACACACAACTAGGTACACAGACGTACACAAACACACATAAACACGTTCATACAGCTATTCACACACACACACACACATATGCACAAACACACGCTCTAACACATGTGCAAAACACAGACGCCCTGCACCAGCGCCAACTAACTTGAATCTCTTTAGTTTACGAAAGAGAAGATAAAGAGAGGATCTAATACAATTCCTCAAGGGCTCTGGTAATCTTGATCTAACAAGCTGCTCACAAATTGATTCGTCTGATTTCACTCGTAGTAATGAGTAATAACTCACGGGCAAACATTTACTTCGACTAGGGCGTAGTTTTTCTTCAGCTGGACTGTTAACATGTGGAATGATTCACCAATCAGAGCAGTTGAAAGCAGTCCTGTAGATACGTTTAAGAACAGACCTGATAAATACTTCAAGTCCACGTCTTACAGTATTTGCGCTTCCTTAGTCACACTGACAGTTTACAGGTTATTCTTTCTGAATTATCTGTCTGCCATCCAACTATTACCACATTAATCTGCGAGTTTGTGATATCTTCCATGATCACAAACAGCCTCGGAAGGACCGAGTGGTCTGTTGATGTCTGAATTACATTGCATTCCTTTGTAAATTCAGAGAAGAGCAACAAAACTAATTCCGTAACTCGGCAATAAACATTATAATGAAATACTGAGAGCTAAAAATCATTTTCTTAGAAAATAATCCGAAAGAGCTAATGGAAGTTTTCAAAACACCTAAAATTTACGACATTAGAACCCATAAAACTTTTTCTAATAACGAGAAATAATGGTATAATTTAAAAGGAAGGAAAGAAGATGTAATGTTTTTTCATCAGCAGTTATAGAACACTGGACAACACACACGACCACGAGATCTCGTCAAGGAAAGACCATCAATACGTTCCAGTCACAACCAAATGATGTTGATTATTAAAGAACAAACCTTGTTCCTAACTGATCATACAACGTGCAAGGATTTCAGCTTTTTTTCTTATACATGATGATAACATCAGACTGTTCCCCATTCATCCTTTCCTGTAACACCGCCGCGCCTGTATATTTTCTGTCGTGTTTCCTCATAGCGTTTTTCCTGCCGACTGGAGTACCGGAGGGAGTGGCGGACTGGATACGTCTCTCCACTTTACTGTCCTGTCTTCATCTACGTAGATGAAGAAGGTGGGACAATGTCACTGTATCCCAGCAGATAGCCTCATTATAGACCATGCAAGCTGACTGTTATCCGGCTCTCGCGTGTCCTCCCGTCTCGTACAGAACGCTTACAAACACAGCCTCAACCAAACTACGTGAACATCACATCGATAATATATTCTATGTTTGTGTTTTGTCATGTTCGTGGAGTTAACACTCCCACCCTCTCCTGTTGTCCCTCAGTTTATTGTTTTACGTATTTTCTTTTTTTCCTCGTTTCAATCTCAGCTTTTTGGAACAGATCATTCAATAAACTACAAATAGGATTATCACTACTACTACTACTACTACTACTACTAATAATAATAATAATAATAATAATAATAATAATAATAATGATAATAATAATAATAATAATAATAATAATAATGATAATAATAATAATTGCAGCAGTAGCAGCAGCAGTTACACACACACACACACACACATTAACTTCTAATTACAATAACCTGGGAATATGTCAAGAACCACAAATGACGGTTAATCATATTAGCGACAGACGATGATGATGATGATGATGGCAGACTAGATCACCCAATCACGTGACATGATGATACTTGGGGTAATGACGAAAGCTTCACAATCAGGCAATAATGACATGATGGTGCATAGTGTTCATTCTAATTATGATAATAATGCGTAATGAGCGTAACGACGCTAACGAGTGCTTGTGGCGGTAGTGGGAGGCTCTCGTCGTCAAGGGCCGCGTCACAACAGGTGTGACGACACGGCGTTACCATGATCCACCACTTACCTCGCCCCAACAGTAGGCCAGCCAGGCATGTGTACTGCACCCAAGTGTGTGTGTGTGTCGAACGTCACCCGTCCAGCACACACCATCCTAACCCCTACACACACACACACACACACACACACACACACAAACAAACCCTCCCCTCTTCCCCCCCCCACACGTACCATTATCCTCCTCCCTTCCCATTCCCACCACCCCCACCCCCTCCCTCCTCCCTCGCTTGTACCCGCCACCCCCCATCCTCCAGTCCGAGGCTGGAGCCTCCCTTCAAAGTCACCTTGTGTGTTGGGACAGCGACGCACGGACACACGCACACTCATGTATACTGAACGCGGGTGCGTTAGTGCGTGCGGACAACGCTACCATCTCCCACAACCAACCCTTTACCTCTCCTTCCTCTACAAGGATACAGTAGCATCGCCAATTTGCGAACTATGAAATGACTTCACGAAGACACTCTAAGCAAACATATTTGAGAAAATGATTAACGAAGTCCACGCTGGAGCCGGGGGTGGTGGGGGAGCAGTTATTATGGGTGTAGAAACATAAGATGACGCGGCATAGCTGAGCAGCTCCAGGAATAATGGGGTTGTTTGAGGCGGCAGGTGGCCACGGTATGTCCTCCGTGCCCGAACGTGGCCACTGTGTTTCCACTCCACCACTGCGCTACTGCCTCAGTGGGCACAAAGGTACTGCCTTAGTTGGCACCAAATTCATTGCCTTAAAGGGCACCAATGTATTGCCTTAGTGGGTACCAATCTATTGCCTCAGTGGGCACCAATATATTACCTCTGTGGACACCAAAGTGTTTCCTCAGAGGGCACCGATGTATTGACTCTGTGGGCAACAAAGCATTGCCTCTGTGAGCACTAATGTATTGCCTCAATGGGCATCAATGTATTGCCTCCGTGGACAACAAAGTATTGCCTCAGTGGGCACCACTGTATTTCAGCGGTCCACTGTGATATCCCACCAGACCGGCCCAATGATTGGTTCTGTGACTGTTTCTTGACTGTCTGATTATTTCATGGACTTTCTGTGTCTGTATCTGGTGGACTGTTTATGTGACGATCTATTTGCTGGAATGTTCATGTGACGATCTACCTCCTGGACTGTGTATTTGACGATCTACCTGCTGGACCGTTTATATGGTACTCTACCTGCTGGACTGGTGATCATCTACCTGCTAGACTAGTGATAATCTACCTGCCAGACTGGTGATAATCTACCTGCTGAACTGGTGATAATCTACCAGCTGGACTGGTGATAATCTACCTGCTGGACTGATGATAATCTACCTGCTAGACTGGTGATAATCTACCTGCCGGAGTGGTGATAATCTACCTGCTGGACTGGTGATGATCTACCTGCTGTACTGATGATGATCTACCTGCTGGAACGTTTATGTGAAAATCTACCTACTGGACCGTTAATGTGAAATTCTACCTGCTGTACTATGTGACAATCTACCTACTTTAGTGTCTATGTAACAATCTACCTGCTGGACTGTCTATGTAACAATCTACCTGCTGGACTGTCTATGTAACTATCTACTTGCTGAACCGTCTATGTAACTATCAACCAGCTGGAATGTCTATGTAACTATCTACCTGCTGGACTGTCTATGTAACTATCTACCTGCTGGAGTGAATTTGTATCTCTTCATCAAACGGAATGCATACGTCACACTCTACCTCCTAGACAGCTTAAATGAATCTACCAGCTGGAACGCCTAGATGACAGTCGACCAATGTGATTACCCACTAAACCTTCTATGTGACCTACCAATGTGATTCTCTACCTACTAGACCGTCTACGTGACCTACCTATGTGATTACCCACTAAACCTTCTATGTGACCTACCAATGTGATTCTCTACCTACTAGACCGTCTACGTGACCTACCTATGTGATTACCTACTAAACCTTCTATGTGACCTACCAATGTGATTCTCTACCTACTAGACCGTCTACGTGACCTACCTATGTGATTACCTACTAAACCGTCTATGTGACCTACCTATGTGATTCTCTACCTACTAGACCGTTTGTGTGAACTACCTATGTGATTCTTTACCTACTGAACCGTCTATGTGACCCTCTCTTTCATCTTTCGGTGGCGACCAGTAATTACCAATCTGAAATGTACGAGGAGGGAGTTTTAACACTCGTGGGGCCCCATCTCCTCAACATTCTCTAGTCTCGCACAACTTCTTAAACTTCTGTCTGCTGTCATGATTTACAGTTTCATTATCCAGATTATTCCATTCATCCCCTTCGTCCATTATAAAAGTCCCCTTTTTATATAATTTTCTAATCTAATAAGTTTCTTAATTTCATGTTACGGTCTCTGGATATTCTATCCTTGCATCTTTCGAGGATCTATGGAGTTAGCATTATGAAACTGACTCAAAAACTAGACAGCTTCCATAACGTCAGCCCTTACTCTTCTGTCTTCCATGATGAACAAATCCACAGCCTTAGATCCAAGCTCTCATAATCAGTTCTCTTAATTCTCGCACATTTACTGTTGCTTTTCTCTGGATATTCTCCATTTGCTCCTTGCGCTTCTTTAGTGGCGGCAATCAAACGTGAGAAATATATTCTAGTCTTGGCCTAATATAGGATATGAACAGATTGCCGAATACTTCCTTATTCATTTAACTGAATCCGATTCTAATATTTGCCAGTAAACAGTTCGTGTCCTTCACGATCATTCTCCTATGATGCGATTCAGGCGACAAGTTAGCCTCTCTCTCACTCGCAAGTTCCTACACTGTGCTTCCTGTCAGATGATAATCATATCGAGACCCTCTTTCACTGTTTCCCATTCTCGTTCCTTGTAATTTACGAGGCTTGAGAATCATGATCCATGTATCAGACTAACGTTGAGCTATCACCTTGTAGTAAGCTATGGTCCTTGTTGCTCTGTACTTCCTGGTCCGAGCGTACTAACTTATTCCCTGTGGGTGTTCGCTTAGCACACAACTGTCACTCTTCATACCACCACCCCCTCCCTACCTCCACTCCTGCCGCTCAATGACTGTCTGCTACCCTCTACCTGCGTAGGTACCGCTCGCTGTTTGCCTCCCTGCCACTCTTTGCCTAACTGCCCGCTTATCTTTTACCTTCTGCCTACCTGCTTGCCTGCTTGCTGTCCTCTGCATATCTGTCTGTCATCCTCTTTCTCTTGCCTTGCCTGCAACCTTCTATCTGCCTTGCTGCCACTCTCTACCACCTTCTGTCTGCTACCCCCTGCCTGCCACCCTCTGTCAGAGTGCCACTTTCTGCCTGCCATCCTCTGTCTGTGACAATGTGCCTGCCTGCCACCCTCTGCCAACCTGGTCAAGCGACAACCTAATACTCCGGATGGGTTCCCTTCTGAATATCTGAAGATCTCTCACTCCAGGACTGCTACCCGCACGTCCTCCTGCACCCACCTGCACTGTACTGGCGGAAGTAAGGCATCAAAGTCGCCGACGCTGCCAGTATCACCATACTCACCACCACTACTTCATCACCACCATAACCACAGTCACCAGCACCACTTCTAGTGACGCTACCAGCGTCACCACATTAAGGTCGACGACCACTATGACCTCCTCCACTCCCTCAACCTTCACCGCTATCACCATCATCCCTACACCTCCCCCACTCCCTCAACCTTCACCGTTATCACCATCATCCCTACCAGCAGCCCCACCACACCCACTACCACTACCACCCGCAGAAGCACCACCACACTATCATCTTCAAGTGGGAAGACCCGGCTAGACCCAGCCATAACCACCCAACACCAAACCACACCACCCCACACCACATACCACCGCCATAGAGAACCCCTTATCCTGGCCTGCTACAGCATCAAGTCCCTGTGGGGAACATCTCCCTCAATAAAAGTTTCCCGGTTGTGCATCTCCATAATGCGCCCTTGCTACTATACAGCAACGATCATCTGACATTTATACTGCGCCGTGGCTCCAGCCCACGCCAGACCAAGGGAGGGGGTGGTGAACACAGCCCATGCTAGGCCAGGCAAGGGGATGGTGAACACAGCCCACGCCAGGCCAGGCAAGGGGATGGTGAACAAAGCCCACGCCTGGCCAGATGAAGAAGTGGTGAACACAGCCCACGCCAGGCCAGGGGAGGGAATAGTGAACACAGCCCACGCCAGGCCAGGGGAGGGGATGGTGAACACAGCCCACGTCAGGCCAGGGGAGGGGATGGTGAACACAGCCCACGTCAGGCCAGGGGAGGGGATGGTGAACACAGGGCGTTCTAGTCAAGGTTAGACGACGGACCCTGGATCAGGGGAGTGGGTTTGGTGTAGGTGGGTGGGGGGTGAGGGGTGGTTACCGTGGTGTCTGTGTTATTATTCCCTGATGACAACACGAGACACCTCCCAGCTTACGTCACCGGCACTACGTCATGGGTTACCTGGCAGATGATTATACAAGTGTAAACAACAAACCATCACGACCTACAATGCACCTTCACGAGATTTGATTATGGACGTGTAGGACGAGTGTCTGGCCCTCTGATTTAGGCTAACTACATAACCGTACCATCTCTAGTGTATTTCCATGATAGCAAATGAAGCACTATGGTAATGAGCTGGTTTGGTGAGAGTTGGTGAGGGTGTTGGTCCAGGGGGATGGGATGATCAGGAGGGTTAATTTAATGGGCGTTTGTCTGGGGATGGGAGCTCTAGCGAATGCTGATGAAGGGAAAGGAATCTAGACACATGCCTACTAAGAGGAACGCCTATGCTAGACTATGATGATAGTAGTTCAACACGGGTTTAGCTAAAGCTAATTACCAGGTGATGTGTCATGATAATGTTTACCTATTGGACTTTTAAGAGGTCCGTTTACTCAACACAGCTACATTTGTTTCTTGTACACCTGAATGTAGTAGACCTCATGTATGGCATGACCTTTAAAAGGCACTGCCAATCGTGTTACACCCAGCTGTTGGGGTCTCTCAATATAGTCAGTGGGCTGCGTTCACCACCTCCTCCCCTGGCCTGACGTAGGCTGGAGCCACGGCACAGTACAAATGTCAGATGATCGTTGCTGTTGTTCAGCTCTTATGAGGGAAGATATATTATTCATGGGTATGCCAACTAGTTTCCCTCGTTACGAAATACAGTATTCTTTACCGGATGTTACGCAACGAACTTGTGAAGCTCAGACGAGGCTGTCTACGTGTCCTCGTACCTGCACAACCAGTTTTGTACAACCGGCGTTACTGTAATGGAGGCAGCGTACCGTATCGTGCGTGTGGTTCCTAGTCTCTTGACCATAAACTTTTGAAAACTAAAATCTAACCTTGTGATATCTGAGGTAATAATCTAGTGACGAGGCTCGTATAGAAAATGTAGGGTATGTTGTTCTTGGTGTTTGAGATTAAATCTCCCTACAACTCAGGAGGTGCGGGCCCTATGCTCTAGGGCGGCCCGCTGGTGGTGAGGGCCTTGGGGGTTGGGCTTGTTATCCCACCGGGCCCCCACGAGAGCCAGGCTCCCTCTGTAGAGTAGAGGAGGGATTTCTCCCATATTGGCCAGTCTAGTCAGCGGCGATTGGGGAGTCGAGTGGGGTCACGACTCGAGGCTGGCGTACACCTGGGAGATGTTCCTAGTGTGGGAGACGACGGGTTCGAGCGAGGGAGTGACAAGAAGGAAGAGTCAAAATTAGTCATGTGTTTGTGACGCCTCCCAAACATTGTATGTTTACGTTAAACCGTATTGAGGCACACTAAATCCTCCAGGCCTCACCGCTTACACCAGCTGGCGTCAGTGGCTCTGCAGCAGGCCTCACCACCCACACCAGCTGCCGTCAGTGGCTCTGCTGCAGGCATCACCACCCACACCAGCTGCCGTCAGTTGCTCTGCTGCAGACCTCACCACCCACACCAGCTGGCGCCAGTGGGTCTGCCGTAGGCCTCACCGCTTACACCAGCTGCCGTCACTGGGTCTGCTGCAGGCCTCACCACCCACACCAGCTGGCGTCAGTGGGTCTGCTGCAAACCTCACCACTCACACCAGCTGCCGTCAGTGGGTCTGCCGTAGACCTCATCGCTTACACCAGCTGCCGTCAATGGGTCTGCCGCAGTCCTCGTCACCTGCGGTTCACGACAGGAACACGCACAGTTCGTTCTGCCGTTCCCGGTACATGCCACACCTGCCTTGTGTTAACCAGGTTGTACCGGGAAGACAAGGGGCCGGACCGGACCGGACCGGACGTGGGCTGGGCCGGATGTGGTGTGATGGTGGCGTGTCTACTGTCCCGCCGTCTGCCGTCACTGGTAACCCTGTCCCCATCTCCAGTAACTTGTTACCCCGACTCTAAAAGTAGCTTGTCTAAGTCTGAAGTAACTTGTGAAAATAACAGTTTTCTTAACCGGGCAGTTAGAGGAAAGGAAGAGATGGGACAGGGAAAGGAATAGTTTGTAATGGGAAAGAGGGTGGATTACACAAGTGTATGATGCGTGGTTTCTGATGTATGTAAGTGTTTTCTGAAGGTGTATTTTTGGTGTCCTATTTATATAACCCCGGTTGACTCGGGGTGTGTATGTAGCAATGCCGTTGCTATTTACGATTGGGGCAACAAATTAGTTGAGCATAAATAAGCATTGTTTATTTGTGCGCCTCGGTGGATGGCTGGAGACCATCTTGATGCTTTGAGCCTCCGGGAGAACCATGGGTAGCGCTTCCCAGGGTTCTGTTTACCACCTGCTTTCAATCTTTTCTCTACAAGCAATCTCTTCCTTCAACCTCTCTAACGTATTCTTACCTACGCTGATGATTCTATTACCATTCTTCAACTCCATTTCCATCTGCTTCTCACTTCAATATTTGTTCTTGTTCTCGCACTGAATTCATTTCAAATACTAGTTCTGACCTGCGCAGCGTCTCCGAACGGGGAAGCCTGAAACAAGTTGAATTCAACAGCGCAAGAACGCAGTTCCGACTTATTCGCCATTTCTCTAAATTTCGCTCATTTCCTTATTATCAATTTTCAAAACGCTGCAGTTCAATCCTGCATGACACAGATCAGCACAAACTACAGACATATCCAAGACGTCGAGGGTAACACCAACATGGAACGGTGTGTTTACAGGGTAAGAGGGAAAAGCCACTCTATCAACGATTACCGTGACGGAACATCTGATGACAACGAAACCGGAGAAAAAAAAAAAAAACGGAAAAGCCCAAGGAAAGAATGTTAGTGAACAAAGACTTGTGCTATATTTCCTTAAAAGGCTTTCGAGAAAAAGGACCAACAAAATCCTTATGAGGGGAGAACCAGAGGTAAGCCACATAAGAGAGATCACCATCAGACATTGTACATCGAGAACAATACAAGTGATCAGAAATAAAGTGAGACTTAAGGAGAGCGTCGAAGACTTTACTTGGAGACAGTAGAAAATGAAAAAGGTGGGACTATATAATTGAAAGGGTAGACAGGTACCCTCTCTTAAGGATGCACTGGACCAAAGGTCTTGGATTCTGGAGGAGGTGAAATAAGCGAACGATAATCGGAGGAGGCTCTGAGGCACAAACCCGTAAATCACAAGGACGTACGCCACCAGGAACACACGCCTCGCCCACCTGTAGCTGGGAGAGAATTCGGAAGACCACGCGCGAGGAAAGACATAGGAGAAGGCTAAAGTGTGGAATCACCTTCAGTAGAGTTAGAAAAAAAACAAGATGTCGAAAATAGCGGCTTTATCAGCAAGAGAGTTAGTTATAAACTGAGAAAGAAGGAGAGGTTTAAATGCAGATCCTGTTGAGGATAGCTTGGTATTGGACCAGAAAGATTGGTTAGATTAAGGAGAAATCAGGCGAATACAATTGGCTTTCATGACAGCGCAATCAGAAGTTTCATGATCTGATGCGCTCTGTCCCTAATGTGAAAAGTGTGAGAAAAAAAAAGTCAAATCACGACGAAAGGGACGAAGATATCAATATAAGAAGGGATGCAGGACCCCCTCCCGGCCATGATAACCTTTGCTATGAGGTCAGCACAGCTACAAGCATCCTGGCCGGTAAAGCAATACGTCGCGCCAAATAGACCACTAAAGCCATTTGAAAGTGTCATAGCAGGAGTTCCAAGAGGGGAACAGAAGGCAGATGTGCCCAGTTTGAAAGAAGGGAGATGATATGATCAGACGACCCTAAGGCAGCAAAAATAAAGTATCTATAGTGGGAGGGTTTAGAGGGAGAAATGACTCAGTTCGAGAGTGGTCGATTGATCGTCGTGACGACCAGGAATTGGTGTTGGGTGTTTAATCAGTTTTTCCTGATCATAGCAATGGAAAAAGAAAGGCCCTCGACTCCGATGAGATCATCTTTTTTAGAGATAAGGCAATCTTTGTGATGTTCATTGAAAATCTCCTGCATAAAGGATTTCAGCGAATGGATTCGAGGAGGGCAACAACTCGAAATGGCAGACCAAACAAACAGTTGTACGTAGTGTGAGGAATTGTGGAGCAAATATACAAAACTTAGAAACAAGGAAATTCTGTACGAGGTGACATCGAAATTGGGAGACTCGAAATCCACAGGTTGATGATAGGTGCTCTAGAGCCGCAGTAGGCGCAAACTCTATACCCTTGGAGCACAGACAACGATTAAGATTACAGATGAAGATATGATAATGAGGAGGTGAGGCAGTCTTGGGGAGTTCGACGACAAAGAAATTAAGAAAGCAGACAAAAAGGAGGTTGGATCCGAGACCGCGGACACTACAGAAGTGGATAGAGAAAGAGCAAGGTCCTTCAGGAGCAGTGACGGTACAGATGAGGTAAATCTTGGTCATCTGATGGCAGTCATAGTGGCCCTGGGAACCACTCAGCCTTCCTCACCTGACAACGGTATTCCGATTCACTGCAGAAGAAATATCAATGTCTGACACCTAACTCCATGTTTGGTAAGCATTAAGAAATCTAGAATTTTTGCTGTGTGTTACGTGCTGTCATGTGTTACGAGAGAAGCGGAGAGTAAGCGATTGTGGACTTAATACCAATAACTCAGGTATAAGAAAAGCAGAAAGAAAAATTAAGAAAGGGAACGTAACAGCCACTGCAACGCTGACACTGAAAACCACGTCATTACCCCTTCCGACTCCCATTCATCTGAATCATATTGTTTATCTGACTGCGGTGGTGAGTAATACAACTATCTGCCAAACTCCTACAACAACGATGGAAAGTAACATGGTGAGCGTCGTTATCGTTCTCCTTCCCTCCTTCTCTGCATCAGTAGTCCAGCGGTGGTCGCCGGGGTGACTCTATCAACAGCCTTGAAGCATTAAACCAGTTCCATAATGTCAACAGTGAAGAGTTCTTCAAAAGAGGCAAAAATAGAACATGCCCCGGCCACAGCATGATATTAAGCAAGAAACTTGTCAGAAAAATGTAAAAAAATACGAGTGGATGATGGGGGGAGTAAAGCAAAAGACATGTGTGGATGCAAATAGCACGCTAAAGTTTAAAAGTCAGTATCATAGTGGAGAAAGTTCAAGAGGCAGAGTTCCCTCCGCGTAGTGTAAACAAAAAGGTATCTACAAACAGGTAATTACGCACGAACACACCCACTAAAGCTCCTGTCATTGTTACCGACCTGTCGTGAGCGCCAACGAATCAGAATAAAAAAAAAGCTCGATTGAAAAGGTGCAATGGGAAGGTTGGTATGATAAGATGAGTGTTCCACAGTAACACCTATGGCACTGGTGCAAACATCAGGCACACAAGAGTTGCCAGTTAGAAAATCTACAGTTTTTCGATGATTGGAGAAGAAAAGAACCTCTTATTCAATTTGAATAGGTTGGTTTAATATTGACTTGATCACATCATGGCACGAAACTTCTAGAATTTTGCGTATTTATAAGTGATTTACAAATTCCTGTTTCGGTTTTATGGATCGGAAATCTTCCATTAGATTTTTCAAACAAGCTTCGAGTAGGTTTAGTAGGAAAGATCTGCATAAAGATAAAAATTCCATATACAAAAGAGGCAAAGATGAAGCATTTTCCTCCCAACCGACAGCCCAGTTTAGCCAGCGAGCACGTTCAGACCAGTTCTCTCATGGGAGGTGACATGGTACGATGATCTCCATTTGCAACAAATACGTTTAGTGAAATCATTAACTAGTTTTATTGTCGAAATCTAATTTGGAAGAGGAAGCAACTTCAGAAATGAGCCACTCACTAATATTTACCTCTGTGGCAGAGTTCAAGACACGACCGGACGTTGACAGAAAAACAAAGTGTAGAGAGTTGAATTCTACGATATCCAACGACCTTTTAGTCCTAAGTGGAGCATAGCCAAGACGTGATTATCATCCAACTCATCATCCACCTTTATTTTTTGCTCATGTAGATTCCAGACGCTGCTGGCCAAACCAAACCCCTGCCAAACTTCTTCATCTTTAGGCATTTTTCTCTAACTTCGTTAAGATTAGCACTCAACATGTGGAGTTCATGTCTATAGTTGTTCCCATGGTGTGCAATGACATTGCTTTGCCAGCTTTAACAAGACAAGAAGGTATTTGGCCTTTTAAAAGGGGCTCAGAGTTTTACACAGGGCGAGGTTTTACAAGGACCCTTGAGTTTTACGCATCGCTTGGGATTTTCACTAAATGATTATTTTGAAGGTTTGGGACACAGTGGGATAGTTTTAGGCCTTTGATCTACTAAAGAAGCAAAGACGTCGAATTAGGGACACACTGAGTTTCCTCGAAACGTAAACGATAAATGTATAGACTTTTATCATTAATACCTCTGCCATGGAAACAGCGTGTATTTATTAAGGCAATTCTAATTACGAAAATCAAAAAATAAGTAGGTTTTACCTGGATCAAACGCCTAATGAGACGGTCAAGCAACGACCGATTCCCCAAGAAAGAGTGGAACATCAACAACAACGAAAAGCAAAAAGCCGTCCTTGACGAGTTGGCCTACCTGACTCAGCCTAACTCACTGGACCCAACCCTATCGTACGTACTTTAGCCCTAAATACCCTAGCCTAACTAGCCTCTCGGACCTCGCTTAGACCACTGTTCCCTAACCCACTGTACTTTAGCCTAGCCTGTGCACATTACTTTAGCCTACTTGAACCTGACCTAATCTACTGGCCTTACCGTAACTACTCCACATAACCTGGCAAACTCTGTATCAGCCTATCTAGCTTAGCCTAGCCATTGTACCCTAGCCTTATGTTAGCCTGTCTAGCAACATTTGGAGTACTTTTGCCCACACTATACTCTAGCATTACCTACCTTACCTGACTTTGCTTAACCCACCAATACCCCAGCCTACTCCAGCCCAGTCTTCTGCTACACCACGCCGAAAAAGTCTGTTTTCACCCTTTACCTTTAGTTCAAAAGTTTTTTTTTTTTTTTTAATTCCGCTTCAAGAACCTGTATTTGCAAGTCCAGCAAGCTCCTGATATGCAATGTGAACTTTTGCTGAACGAATGCATTATAAGTGTAAATTAAGAGTATAACATCCTTTCACCGTCGTCCAACGGATAACCTCATCGTGGACCATCACGTCTATTATCCGTCCTTCCCATGCGTACGTGAATGTCCAGGACTTCCGTACTACTGTACAACCTTTTCTGCTATAACTTTCTCAGCTCTTCCAAAGCTTTACTTAACCTACCTTTCCTTAACCTTTTCCCCTTAATTTCAAGTTGTTTCTTCTTACTCTTGTATCATTAAGTTTCCATACCCTAACCTGTACTAACCTAATTTTCATTCTAAGCTTCAAGACCCTAATCTACGTAATGTAACTTACGTTGACCTAACCCTCCAACGTTAACGTTGTCCTGACTCTCCTTAGCCTTCTTAACTAAACCGTCCTTAGCATAGTCATGTTTTACTCATCCTTAACTCCCTTGCCCTAAACGTGCGTTTCATCAACGGAAAATGTTAAAAGCACATCACAAGAGTCCCAGAACGTGAGCAACTCGTCGTTACGATGGTCATTAGTCTCACTGCAACGAACGATGGCTTGGCCATCTAAATACATGTGAGACCGATATGAATAACTCAGAAACGGCGTTACGGATTTTCTTTAAAATTGGGAGAAATATTGGATATGACTAAAGAGCACAAATTAACACTTTTAGGTGCAGTACGCCCCAGAAAGCAACACTCTTTGGGTCTATGTGTGATGGATGTTCAGTACAGACCACCGTTAACAGTGATGTGGGTTAAGGAGGGGGAGGGCCTCTGGGCAGGGTTAGGGTAGGAGGGAGGCCAGTGCAAGGGGCGTGGGTCGGGAGAAGGGAAGGTGTTGAGGGGTTGAGAGCGGCGCATGGGTGTAGGAATAGGAGTAGGGGAGGGCATTTAAGGGGATCCGGGAGGGAGGGGGGAGGCCGTGCAGAAGCTGGGGTAGAAGGAGTGGACGGCCGTCAGGAATGCGGCTCAGAATCGGGAAGGAGAGGACCGTTCAGGGAATGACGAGAATGTAACGGAGGAAGTGTCTGTGTGGACTACGTCCGGCCTCTACAGTGCCCAACATGATCGAATCTTCCAAGTCGGGTTCCAGGCCAACCGAAGATGCTAATATCACAAATAATCATAGAAACCTGTGTATGATCCGACAATCAAAACCTTATTAGTGACTCGTAAAAGACAGTGTATAGAGTGTCTTTTTGGGAAAGATTACACCAGCCTCCTTTGGAATCCACCCCTGATGCTTTCGGATTCAGATAAGCGCTCCCACTCAGGGTCTCACGGATCTGCTGATCCTCTTCCTCCTTGGCGTATTGTGTGTGTGTCCTCTGCTTGCAGTCATGGAGACAGAGCTGCTGCCATTAGTCTGGTCGCTGAGATAACAACCAAGGTCCCATGAACCCTCGACCTGCTTGACCCTGGAGCCTTGAGAACCTCAACTTGGCCCAGGAAGGAGTGAAATCGCGCTAGACACGAGCGCATCACATTCGCCTGTATCTATCATAAATCTCCTTTCCTTTGTTCTTCCCTTCATTTCTCTGGTCGCTGGTGATACTATCTGTTTATATATTTACGTTATGCACGCCAAATGACATATTCTTGAGAAAAATCTTCTGTATCCTGAGGGACTACTGACATATTCTTGAGAAGAATTTTCTACGCCCTGCAGGACTATTCACTGGCATTTGTCAATTTGAATTTTCTGAATCACAGAAACCTCAAAAGCACGAGTTTATCTTTTCATTATTTTTTTCTTTTTATCTGGATGCCAGTTTGACCTAAGGAGTTATTACAAAAAATCACAGCACGTTGGAAATTGTGCATCAATATCTTTGAGTAAAGTTTCAACTTTATTGGTCAAAGGAGACTGCGCCCTCTCAATTCCCCCTGATTTGTGAGGTGCATTTTTAGAGTGAGCTCATTTTTTCGGGTGCAAGCTGTGAGCTTCTTCGGATAGTAGCGTATGCATCGCATGGCAGTGGTCCGAGGGTTCACGAAATGGTAGATTTCTTCACGGGAGAGTGGTTCGAAGGTTCAGGAAGCAGTAGTTCTTAACCCAAAGGCCAAATGAAACATAAGTGTTTTGAGTTGATTTTTGCCGCAAGGGTGACTATTTAAATGTGCACTCTTACTCATCTTGTGGGCAGTGACGGCGAAGAGAATATGGTGAGTGCTAAAAGGGTCTAGGGACTGAACCTCAACAACTGGATTACAAGTTAGTTAGAGAGAAGTATTTCTAACGATTAGGCGGAATCAAATACATTATTCTGAAATTCAAATGATGAGTGAAGCTGACGACAGCTGAACGACAATGGTTGGATTACGTAACAAGATACATAACAAATGAACTGATTACATTAAGTAATGTTAGGATACCTTCCAGGTATACCAGGTAGAACACTTAATGATGAAAACTTTGCACATATTTTGTAATGCTTGGTAAGCAATGACTCGAAACTAACTAAGCTTACAAGTACGACTATCTGTGACTATCTATACCTTCCAGGTATACCAGGTAGAACACTTAATGATGAAAACTTTGCACATATTTTGTAATGCTTGGTAAGCAATGACTCGAAACTAACTAAGCTTACAAGTACGACTATCTGTGACTATCTATACCTTCCAGGTATACCAGGTAGAACACTTAATGATGAAAACTTTGCACATATTTTGTAATGCTTGGTAAGCAATGACTCGAAACTAACTAAGCTTACAAGTACGACTATCTGTGACTATCTATAGCCCAGCCTGTGTCGGGCAACATCATCTAAGTGTCTAATGATCCTGCTTGTGGTTCTTGTGGTTTTTCTTGTACATTATGATCTCAATAATTCTTCAATCTACGATATTTTGTTCATGTTATATTTGAATGATTGTTTTAAGGCTACAACTCGCGGTGTCTACAACTGGGGAACACGCAAAGCAGTGCCCGAACGCAGCAAGTCGCCCACAAAAGAGGCGTGGAAGACAACCCGGTCTGGCCATCTTAGTAAGGACAGGAGGCAATTGCCTGAACAGGTTCCCTGTCGTCCAATAACTTAAGCGGTGATGCACAGTTCCAGCCAACTGTTAAACTTTCAGTTCTCTGCCGCAAACTTTTGGCGATAAGCAAAAACGGTACAAGTGGACGGAAGATTCGAAATGAGGACTCCAGTTAGATTTTCCGTAGCCTTATCGTTGTTAAGTAATCGTATCCCATCTTGCCACCTTCTCTATCCTAACCTGCCAAACTTACCCTGCCGTACTTTAACCTAGCTAACTTGTCCGAATCAACATAGTCCACACACGCGTTCACCTCACTAACGCCCACCTCACAAAGTTTATTAGCACAAGCAAAATGTTTCCTGGAGTTTAAACACTACACGAGCAGTGTGTATTCATGAGTGCTTTTGAAGGAGGGAGATGTGCGTGGGGGAAGCAAGAGTTCTGTGTACTGGGGTATGAGTGAGTTGTCTGTGGGAAGAATGGCTTATTTTTCTTGGTTGAAGGTACTAGTGGGGCGACCATGTGTGTGTAGTGGGTGAGCTATGCTTGTGAGCGACGTGCGTTTTATAATATCTATGTATGTCTTAGTGTACATGTATACGTGTATATCTGAGTCTATGTATGACTATAAGTATGATGAGTATGAGTCAGGAACATTTATGCTGTGGTATTATTGCACTAGCCTGAGTATATGTGGCCATTTGTAAAATTGTCAAACGAGCGCGTTTGACTGTGTTTGGATATATCCAAGATGAGAAAAGAGAAATGGGTAGCATCTTTGAGGAAAGGAACCTGGATGTTCTTGCTCTGAGTGTAACAAAGCTCAAAGGTTAAGGTGAAGAGGGAAGAATAGTTTGAGAGTCGTCTTCAAGGGTAAAGTCAGGGGGTTAGTGTGAGGGCGAGAGCTAAGTAAGGGGTAGCACCATTGCTGATGAAGGAGTTGTGGGAGTGTGTGAGAGTGTAAGAAAGTGAGCTCCAAACTTGTGGTTAAAAATTGAATTGGATTACGAGAAGTGGGTGATTATCAGTGTTTATGCACCTGGCCACGAACGACGACGAAGGAAGGCGCTGATTTTGGGAGAAGCTGAGCAGTTTTGTTGCCAAAGTCCGGGTATCAGTGACAGGTGATTACTGGAAACTGGAAAAGTGAGTAATGTAGCTGTTGAGAGTACAACTGAGGCGTACCGGGTATTAAGAAATGTGAATGGAGATGGCGAACAGCTTGTGGAGTAGTGCTGAAAAAGGACTGGTGGATGGCAATACTTGGTTTATAAAGAGGCGAAGATGAAGGTTTATAAAGGCTTTTGGAAAAGAGCAAATAATGTGGGTGAAGAGAGGGTGGTGAAAGTGAGTGAGTCTGTGAGAGGTTTGTGTGAAGAAATACCAGAAACTGAGTATAAAAGGGTAAAAGGATGAGAGTAAATGAAGTTAGGAAAGTAAGGAATGGGAGATGTTTAGGGAAGCCATGCTGGCAAGTGCAAAAGAATTGTGTGCATGCGGAAGACGGGTGAAGGTGGTCAACTGAGAAAAGATAGGGAGTGGGGGGATGACGAAAGTTAAATTGCTATTGAAAGGGATAAGACAGGTGCATGGGCGTTACTTACAAGGAAGGAATGCGAGTGAGTGGGAGATGTACAAGAGAAAGCGCTAGGAGGTCGAGGATGATTCAAGAGCTGAAAAAAGGGCAAATGTGAGTTTGGGTGTGCGAGTGTCAACAAACTTCTGAGAGAATAAGGAAATGTTTTGAAGAAGGTTAATAATGTGAGGAAAACAAGAAACCTAATGGGAGCATCAGTGAAGGGGACTAAAGGGGAAGTGGTAAAAGGTAGAGATGGGATGAATAAGATATGAAGTGAGAACTTTGAAGGACTGTTGAATGTCTTTCGTGACAGGATGAAAAATGTAAGGCATTTGAGTCGGAGAGGTATGCGAAGTGAGAGAATCATGGCAATTGATGTTGTGAAAAAAGTTGGTGAAGAATTTGCCAAAGATGAAATGTGGCAAGGCAACTGAAGCGGATGGTACTGTGTGTGTGTGTGTGTGTGTGTGTGTGTGTGTGTGTGTGTGTGTGTGTGTGTGTGTGTGTGTGTGTGTGTGTGTGTGTATGTGGACGTGTATGTATATACATAAGTATGTAGGTGGGTTGGGCCACTCTTACGTCTGCTTGGTTGCGCTACCTCGCTAACGCGGGAGACAGCGACAAAGTATAATAAATAAGTATATATATATATATATATATATATATATATATATAAGTATATATATATATATATATATATATATATATATATATATATATATATATATATATATATATATATATATATATAGAGTTGATAGAGATGCTCTGTGGAAGGTATTAAGAATATATGGTGTGGGAGGAAAGTTGTTAGAAGCAGTGAAAAGTTTTTATCGAGGATGTAAGGCATGTGTACGTGTAGGAAGAGAGGAAAGTGATTGGTTCTCAGTGAATGTAGGTTTGCGGCAGGGGTGTCTGATGTCTCCATGGTTGTTTAATTTGTTTATGGATGGGGTTGTTAGGGAGGTAAATGCAAGAGTTTTGGAAAGAGGGGCAAGTATGAAGTCTGTTGGGGATGAGAGAGCTTGGGAAGTGAGTCTTGTTGTTCGCTGATGACACAGCGCTGGTGGCTGATTCATGTGTGAAACTGCAGAAGCTGGTGACTGAGTTTGGTAAAGTGTGTGGAAGAAGAAAGTTTAGAGTAAATGTGAATAAGAGCAAGGTTATTAGGTACAGTAGGGTTGAGGGTCAAGTCAATTGGGAGGTGAGTTTGAATGGAGAAAAACTGGAGGAAGTGAAGTGTTTTAGATATCTGGGAGTGGATCTGGCAGCGGATGGAACCATGGAAGCGGAAGTGGATCATAGGGTGGGGGAGGGGGCGAAAATTCTGGGGGCCTTGAAGAATGTGTGGAAGTCGAGAACATTATCTCGGAAAGCAAAAATGGGTATGTTTGAAGGAATAGTGGTTCCAACAATGTTGTATGGTTGCGAGGCGTGGGCTATGGATAGAGTTGTGCGCAGGAGGATGGATGTGCTGGAAATGAGATGTTTGAGGACAATGTATGGTGTGAGGTGGTTTGATCGAGTGAGTAACGTAAGGGTAAGAGAGATGTGTGGAAATAAAAAGAGCGTGGTTGAGAGAGCAGAAGAGGGTGTTTTGAAGTGGTTTGGGCACATGGAGAGGATGAGTGAGGAAAGATTGACCAAGAGGATATATGTGTCGGAGGTGGAGGGAACAAGGAGAAGAGGGAGACCAAATTGGAGGTGGAAAGATGGAGTGAAAAAGATTTTGTGTGATCGGGGCCTGAACATGCAGGAGGGTGAAAGGAGGGCAAGGAATAGAGTGAATTGGAGCGATGTGGTATACCGGGGCTGACGTGCTGTCAGTGGATTGAATCAAGGCATGTGAAGCGTCTGGGGTAAACCATGGAAAGCTGTGTAGGTATGTATATTTGCGTGTGTGGACGTATGTATATACATGTGTATGGGGGGGGTTGGGCCATTTCTTTCGTCTGTTTCCTTGCGCTACCTCGCAAACGCGGGAGACAGCGACAAAGTATAAAAAAAAAAAAAAAAATATATATATATATATATATATATATATATATATATATATATATATATATATATATATATATATGTGTGTGTGTGTGTGTGTGTGTGTGTGTGTGTGTGTGTGTGTTAGGGCCCAAACATACACCTGACAAGCAAATTCACAAATCTCTCACCGTAATACCTTGATCAGAGAGTAAGATACTGACCAAAGCAAGTACTTAGCCTCGATGATTTCCACCTACTATTGTCACAGCCTGGGCCAGGGTTTTGAAGTTCTTCCACTGATAGCTACCAACGATAGTCTCCTCCTTTCGGGGTCTTTTGGTAGAAGATTGGCACAGAAGACAACAACACAGCTGTTCAACGTGTTGAAAAACGAATATAAACAGAGATTCTACAGAGAAAACACCGCTAAATGCCTCGAATATAGAGCACAAAACCAACGGTAAGCCAGAGTTACACACTGTTATGGTGTTGTTTTGTCCACCAGCCTTTCAGAAGAGTCACGTGACATCACTATGACGTCACGTTGACTGTTCCAATAATCACCGCCTACTGGGTGGATTCAAAATATTTTCGTAAATATAAAGGATACTGTTGGTTTTACAGCGATTGCGTTGGTTGGTTTTACAAATAATGGAAATTATTTTGAAATCTGAAATAGATTTTGTCTTCAGTTCAATACTCTAACTGCGAATATCAAATTGCTTGTTAAACGAATATGGTCATATGTTCGCACAACCCATATTCTTTACTAACTACATAAAACATTACGATTCTATGCAGTAAATCATAGAAAAAAATTTACTAGACGCAGCCATTGCCAGCTGTGCTTAGATATCCGAATCAACTATATTCCGAGACACAAAAACTTCATGCAAGCAAGCACAGTTTTTCTAAAAAAAGAAATAGAAAAAATCTACGCATAAAGAGAACAGAACACTACGGTGTGTACAACAAAAATCAGAGGTCAACACTGTGCAAACATACAGATTTACAACACATCTATCTTACAGGAAACACTACGACCACCAGCAGATAACAGTATTACAGTTTCAAATGTACGTTTGAATGAGCATCAGAAACCAATTAAGTGCTTGATGTTATCGACCTTATCACGTCCACCAACCTTCCCTCTTCCTCGGGTCGTCCATGTAAGACAAGTTCAGGCTGAGTGTGACTTCGCCATGGGATCGCCCGGCGGGTCGTCCATGTAAGACAAGTTCAGGTTGAGTGTGACTTCGCCATGGGATCACCCGGCCACTGTGAGACGTCAACATTTGCTGTATGAATTCCGCTTCTTTCATGGTAGGTTGGGGAGTGGGTGGATGTAAACAGTCAAACACACAAACACTTGAGATATTTGTAGAGCAGGACTAATTTAGCGAAGCCACTCGTACGTTCACCATAACTGTTGTTATTGTTATTGGTGTTGGTGTTGTTGTTGCTGTTGTTCAGGTGTTGAAGGCTCCGGTCATAAACAGAACTGCTCTTCAAGGCCAAGCCATAGGAGAATACGAAAAATAGGTATAAAAGCGAGAAGAAGAAAGACAGGAAAGGAGGAACGACTTGATAATTTGGGAAGAAGAGGAAGACTTGCCTTTTAAACAGGAGAAAGACATGAAACTTAAAAAAGTTCCACCCTTGCGATGTAGAATTAGAGTCAAGGTTTGCTTTGTATTTCAGTTCAACATGTAGAGCCTAGACCCCTCCTGATGTGAGCTAGAGCCTCTCCTGATGTGATCTTGAACTTTTCCTGATATGAAGAAAAACCTCTTCTGATGTGATCTTGAACTTCTGACGTGAACAAGAACCTCTCCTGATATGAAGTAAAACATCTGATGTGAACAAGAACCTCTCCTGATATGATCTTGAGCCTTTCCTGATGTGACCTTGAATCTCCCGATGTGAGCCTGAACCTCTCTGATGTGGGCTAGAACCTCTCCCAATGTGATCTTGAACCTCTCATAATGCGAGCCTGAACCCTTCTGATGTGAGCTAGAACCTCTCCTGATGTGAGCTAGAACCTCACCTGACGTGATCTTGAACCTCTCCTGATGTGAACAAGAACCTCTCCTGATATGAGCTTGAACCTCTCCTGATGTGAGCTTAAACTTATCCTGAAATCAGCGAGAACTTCTGATGTGAACTACAACTTCTTGGGTGAGCTTGAACCTCTCCTGGTGTGAGCTATAACTTCTGGTATGAGTGAGAACCGCTCTTGATGTGAGCTTGAACCTCTTCTGGTGTGAGCTTGAACCTCTCTTGATGTGAAAGCAATACTTCACACAGAGACGAATCAGTTCATTGTACAGTCGCGGTAACTGTTCAGAAAAGCATAATTTCGGCATTTGAACAGGACTTACAGTTTCATAGTGTCAGACTCAGCAATTTGTGTTACGTGGGGTTTTGCAAGATAAGTTTGATGTTATGGTAATACGAAGCACATTCACCGCGTTCAGAGGTGGAATTAGAGCCTTTGAAAGAGACAGGAAAATTGTGAAGAGTTTATTAGAAATTTAAAGAAATAAGATTCTAAAAGCACAGACCTACACTGGGTTACGACAGTCCAAGTATAAGTTTATAGAGGCAGTTGTGGCGAGAAGAGACTTATATGGAGTAAGATGGATGAGAGGTCAGTGTGTGAGTGCATTTGGTTATCTGTTGAAGGAAGTGAATCATAGATAAAGAGGATGAGAAGCGTATTAGAATGGACAGACCACCGGACACCACTCGCTGTTGACTGGGAAGAGGATGAGGATGGTCCATCAACGATCACGGAGATATACCGGCCAGAGAGGAAGATGAACAGGAAGGAGTGGAGTGAGGGAGGAAAGCCAGAGAAGGGTTGCTACGAGACAAGATCCCGAAGCCACGTTCTGTCAAAAGTCTTTGATATGGCAAAGACTAACATTACAAAATTTCCCACAGTCTCTTCGAGTAGACAATCAGACATTAGTCATTTAGGAATTGATAGAATAGATGGATTTTGCACTGTAAAACTATATGATGATCAAGAGATCAATATATGAGATGCAAGATCCGTGATGAAACGGGATTTGAAGGGAGATTCAAAGACACTGCAAACTGTGGAGGTCAGTGCACGAGGGCTATAACTGGGAGGGTTAGAACTGCTTCCTTGGGATGGGTTGAACGTTACATGTTTCGAAGATGAAGAAAAAGTTTTGTTTTTCACGTAGAATACGGAAATGTGAAAAAGCATGAACAACGGTACAGAAACACACTGCTTCAAAACACAAGGACGGACACCATCTGGGCCGTACGCCTTTCTTGTTCCCAGCGATAGAGCAAAGAATTAGTACTATAGGGATGAGGGAATGCTGGAGTCATCCTGGAGTCAGAAGAGACAGCTATGGAGTTACCGGAACAGAAAAGCCCGGGAAAGGTAATGCTACAGAGGATATCAAATACACTTTCGGCTAAAGATCAGGATGGCCTATCAATGGGTGAAAAGGAGAGGTAGTCACACTTCCTCTGGGTACACAAACGCTTCGCCTCTTGGACAATATACCTGCAGTAATTTTCCCCAGATATGAAAACTGAATACGAATCGGAGGAAGGAGAATCCAGTATGTCAAGACCCTTCCCCGAATGGCCTCAAAACAAGAATGGCTGATCAAGGGACTGATAAAAGAGATTGTCTTAAGAGGTAGAGGGTGTATATGCCTCTATTTCCATAATAATGTCGTCTAGTCAACAGAGATAGGAGCATCATCCGAGAGCACTCAGTAGTCTTTCTATGGAAAGTGGGAAAAATACAAATCTTAAATTCAGTCCATTCAACACTACTTCAGAGCCATTACTGACGATTAGTGGCGTAATCCAGAGGATGAGGGTGTGGTCCAGCTGGTGATAACAGTTCAGTTGTTTAGCCTTTCGGTCTTACGTGTGCATCTGCTTACCAATACTGTACAGGCAGGAACGATCGACAGACATGGTGCAGTCCCATAACTAATCGTCAGGGAGTTCGTGTAAAGCCGAGAGTTAAGCAGACGTCCTTCTACAGTCTTTCAGATCGACAAATATGTTCATGCACTAACCACGTAACCATGGTACGACACTCGAGCACGACGGTACGACCCATGAGCACGACGGTATGATCCATGAGTACGACGGTACGACACTCAAGCACGACGGTACGACCCATGAGCACGACGGTACGACACTGAAGCACGACGGTACGACCCTTGCGAATGACAGTGGCAAGTTTAAGTGGCTGTTCTATGGGGTTTTCACCATAAAAAGGGGTTGTCACTGTAAAATGGTGAGGTCATGAGAGCTCACAGTAGTGCCATTGTGTTGGGAGTTAAACGGAGTCTATCTCATGTTGTACATCTGCGGTCTGGTCATGTCAAAGGTCAGGGTGATTCATCTGAACATGACCTCGTAATCTCAGTGATCTTTATACCGGTAGGAGTGGGCACAGGGAAATGTGGTGATACCTGGGTGTTATGAGTAAGCACAACAGGTAAAGGAACTGCGAAGCAATGACAGAATCATTTAACAATTTACATCTTATATTAGTCATCTAGGCAACGTTAGGATGCTACACAAATATATATTATAGATGAAATGCTTATTTATCTAAATATTGGGTGGAAATCATCTTAAGAGTTCAAAGGATACAGCAGTATGGGCTGGTGAAGTCTGGAAGGTGCTGGAAAAGCGATGGGCCGGGATGTGAGTTGAGCAGGCCTACAGTGATTTGTTTACGTCGAGTGGTTGCTAGGTCATGCAATAGCTGGGAAATGTAAGCACAACATTTATGGCGCCAGTTTGCCCCAGGGAGACCGATCACAACTGCGTGATCGTTTATGTTCGCTTCATTCGTCTATGCTATTGCCACCGTCATCAATGGTGACACTCAGTGGCTTCCCGCGATGAATATAGGGTCGATCATCCGGCATGTAATGATGGTTTTTATACCCTTGATTACTTTCAGTTTTATAATCATAATTTTCCTTGCTTGAATGTGTTCGTCACATACTGTTAACAGCGTGCGCGAGCAGCCTTGATGAACGTAAATGATGTGGGAAGGAGTTAAGAGCTGCGAACCTCGCAGTGTGCAGTGTCCCGTACCGCGGTAGACACTAAGCTCGCTATCCTAACTTGCACCAGAACTAAAGTCAGTAATGCACTGCATGTTACCACACAACCGTTCTTAAATACATGGATGCCAAAACTTTCATTCTTTGTGTTTTAAACCAGGATTAGATCTAGTGGGCGGGTACCTGCGAGGGAACAAAACAATTCTTTCATATTATTCTTTTACCACAAGCTGCTGTGACAGTAATATATATATATATATATATATATATATATATATATATATATATATATATATATATATATATATATATATATATATATATATATATATATATATATATATATAAGTCAGATATTTTAGGACACTTCGAATGGAATTCACTCTTCATACGTTTTACGGAGTTTTTAAAATTACATTGAGTTTTGCTTTTCATGTACAGAGTGACTGTCCATACGGTAATTCTACAAGCATTATAGTATCTGAAGTTGATTTCCAATAGGTACTCAGAAGGGTGAAAGGCGCGCAAGGAACAGAGTGAATTGAAACGATGTGGTATACCGGGGTCGACGTGCAGTCAATGGACTGAACCAAGGCATGCGAAGCGTCTGGGGTAAACCATAGAAAGGTCTGTGGGGCCTGGATGTGGAAAGGGAGCTGTGGTATCGGTGCATTACACATGACAGCTAGAGACTGTGTGAACGACTGTGGCCTTTTTTGTCTGTTCTTGGCGCTGCCTTGCTGGAGGGGAGTTGGGGGGGATGCTATTTCGCGTGTAGCGGGATGGTGATGGGAATGGATGAAGGCATTAAGTATGGATATGTACATGAGTATATATGCATATGTCTGTGTATGCATATGTACGTATACGTATGTATATGTGCGTGTGTGGGCGTTTATGTATGTACATGTGTATATGGGTGGGTTGGGCCATTCCTCGTCTGTTTCCTTGCGCTACCTCGCTAACGTGGGAGACGGCGGTTAAGCATGACATAAAAAAGAAATATACATATATATACGCGATCGTTTTATGAGTAATGGGGATTTCAAAGATTCAATGGCTATTCAGAGAAGGAAACTAGATAGAGACAAGATGACAGTTATCTTCCCATTGATGTGTAGTATCAAAAAAGTAAGTGATCTTTCGAGGGTTGGGAGAATCTTTTTTTTTTCCATGATGGAGAGCGTGGACTGTAGTTCAGCCTTTCCCATGACCTAAAGCGTTCATGTACCTCACCTCACTCAATGACTTGTGCAGATGGCCCCCACACACTAATATAGTGATGTCCACGGGACCCTCACCCCACCAACTGACGGGCACGTGTCCCTCCCTTACCTCACTGACTTGAAGTACACGTGATACAACCATACACTAGGCGTGCATGTGGTCGTCACCACACTTACTGACGTGCACGGGGCCCCGCTTACTGACGTGCATGGGACCCTCAAGTCATTTAACTGACGTAGGACCCCCTAGCCCCATTTACTGACGCGCACGTGACGCTCACCCATTTACTGACGTGCACGGGACTCCCTCACCGCATTTACTGACGTGCACGGGACTCCCTCACCGCATTTACTGACGTGCACGTGACGCTCAACCCATTTACTGACGTGCACGTCATGAACGTGGCAGTGATACCCTGGGTACTGGGGCTTGCCCTTTGACCTGATTCATAATGTTCAGTTAAAGAACAGCACCCGTTATGTTCCAGGATCTTCCCGTCGTGCTCAGGGACCGTACCGTCGTCCTCAGGGATCGTACCGTCGTGCTCAGGGATCGTGCCATCGTCGTCAGGTATCGTACCGTCGTGCTCAAGGATTGTACCGTCGTCCTCAGGGATCTTACCGTTGTGCTCAAGGATCGTACCGTCGTCATCAGGAATTGTACCGTCGTGCTCAAAGATTGTACCGTCGCCTGAGATCGTACCGTCATACTCAAGGATTGTGTTGATGTGCTCAGGGATCGCACCGTCGTGCTCAACGATCGTCCCATCGTCTGAGATCGTACCGTCATGTTCAAGGATCGTATCGTCATACTCAAGGATTGTCCTGATGTGCTCATGGATCGTACCGTCGTGCTCAAGGATCGTACCGTCGTCTGAGATCGTACCGTCATGCTCAAGGATTGTCCTGCTGTGCTCAAGGATCGTACCGTCGTGCTCAAGGATCGTACCGTCGTCTGAGATCGTACCGTCATACTCAAGGATTGTACCGTTGTGCTCAAAGACTGGGACACATAAGTATAATAAAGACCCTCCCCCGTCCCCCATGCAGGACCATACTGCAGAAGGCTCTGGGTGCATCGTCCCCACAAGTTATCAAGTCCCAGTATTCACATCATTACACACACACACACACACACACACACACACACACACAACAGTCAGACGAGGGGCGGCCAAAAAGCTGAATGAAACACGTACTTGAGCGATCCAATTCATGGTTTCTCCGGCTCGCTTGCCTTCCATCTTAACTTCCGGCGGCTAGCGCGTTTCCGTGGTGGTGAGGAGGAGGACGAGAGGAGCTCGGGGGCTATGAGACTGGTGTGGGCGGTGAGGCCTGCCTGAGGTGGCGTGTTGACTAGGCCTCTTCCTGGAGGTGCTGAGAGAGGCAACGAACCTCCTCCTTGGTAAGGGTGGATGATCTCGCCTCCCACTGTACCCTCCCCAACACACACACACACACACACACACACACACACACACACCAGTCTCATCGTGACGACAATAGAGCCTGTGGCCCACATGCATCATTCACCACAGTGACTCGTAAGCGTAATTGTGGTGTAAAAAGATCGTAACCCTCAGTCTGTCTCATCCCACGAGATGAGAGACACGGTGCAAGTTAGTCTCATTTTAAAGCTTCAACCACAAGCGTACAAGCGGAGCCATGACAGTCGTCATTGTATATTCTGAGTCCGTCTCGCGTGGTAATTTAGCCAAAGTGACTGTTTTCAGCAGTGGCAGCGGCGTTTGGCTTACGACGGTGGTTTGCGGGAAATCATTCCAAGAAATCTTGGATCCTTACTGCAAATGTGTTTACTGCGTGAGATACTTTTCCTCCGCTCTTGCTCTTGCCTCTTTTGTTATTCTCCCTCCTCACTTCATTTCCTTACACTCCCTCACTCACTCTGTTCATCCTTTTAGTTTCACCCGGAGGTTGGATGTGACAAGAGGTTAGATTTTATCATCCAAGACCCCAGCTGGGTTCCATTGTCCAAGCGAGACGCACACGCACCGGCCGCCAAGCGACTTACACTGCTTAAGGGCAGATGTCTGCCTTGAGGCCCTGTGTACCCCGTCTTGAAGCAGGGAGGAACACTGTAGCTGGCGGTGAGGGGAGTGACCTGCCTCTGCGGCAACAGGCCATAGGGAGGCAAGAATAAATAAACTATTTGTTTTAACAGCGTGGCAACGCCACCCTGACTGCACCCAGCCAGCCCAGCACTCAAGTGTGCAAGCAGCCAGCCAACCTGCCAACCAGCAGGCAGAAATCAACGCCAAGCAGTCGACCAGCCAGCCAGCCAGCCAGCCAGCGACCTTGTGGAGGGTCGGTCGTCTGAGCTCACAAGCGACCGGCGTCCTTGATCAGGAGCCGCTGTTCACTTGCTGCCGCTCATGTACCCATGTCTCCTCCCTCCTCCTCACTACCTACCCCCCCCCCCCCCCGCTCTCTGACGCACACGTGTCCCTCACCCCACTGACAGATGTGCGCTTGTTCCTCACCCCACTGACAGATGTGCGCTTATTCCTCACCCCACTGACAGATGTGCGCTTGTTCCTCACCCCACTGACAGATGTGCGCTTATTCCTCACCCCACTGACAGGTGCGCACTTGTTCCTCACCCCACTGACACGCGTGCACTTGTTCCTCACCCCACTGACAGGTGCGCACTTGTTCCTCACCCCACTGACACACGTGCACTTGTTCCTCACACCACTGACAGGCGTGCACTTGTTCCTCACCCCACTGACAGACGTGCACTTGTTCCTCACACCACTGACACACGTGCACTTGTTCCTCAACCACTGAAAGACGTGCACTTGTTCCTCGTCCTCGTCACGCTTAAAGACGTGCACTTCTTCCTCACCCCACTGACAGACGCGCACTTGTTCCTCACTTCACTGACAGACGTGCACTTGTTCCTCACTTCACTGACAGACGCGCACTTGTTTCTCGCCACGCTTAAAGACGTGCACTTGTTCCTCACCCTACTCAAAGACATGCATTTGTCCCTTACCCCACTTATAGACGTGCACTTGTTCCTCACCACACCTACAGACATGCGCTTGTCCCTATCCCCACTTAAAGACGTGCACTTGTTCCTCACCACACTTACAGACGTGCATTTGCCCCTCCTCCCCCTTACACACGTGCACTTGTCCTTCTCCTTACTTCCTGAAGTGTACGTGACGCTCAGTCTTTTACTGACGTGCACGTAACGCTCAGCCTATCTACTGACGTGCACGTGACGCTCAACCTACCTACTGACGTGCACGTGACACAACCTACCTACTGACGTGCGCGTGACACTCACCTACTTACTAACGCGCACGTGACGCTCACCTACTTACTGTAGTGTACGCAACACTTAGCCTACTTACTGACGTGCAGGTGACGCCCAACCTACTTACCAACGCACTTGTAAAACTCGCCCCCATTATTGCCGTGCATGTGTCCCTGACCTCACTCGCCGACGTGCTCCTGGCGGTCACCCACTTACTGACATGCATGCACGTGGCCTTCACCCCACCCAACAACGTGCACGTGACTCTCACCCTCCTGAATGGCGTGCACGGGATCCTCAACCCAACTTCCTAACGTGCACGTGACGCTCACCCCACACACTGACGTGCAAGCGTTCATCACCCAACGTGCACGTGACACTCGCCCCTATCACTTACGTGCACGTGAACCTCACCCTTCTTACACATGCACAAGTGCCCCCTCATCCCATTTACCAACGTGCTTGTGACGCCCATTCAACTAGCTGACCTACGCGTTAGTCTCACCCAACTTTTTGACGTGCACGTGACACCTCAATTACCGACGTATACGTGATATCATTCAACTTAATTACGTGAACGTGAATCTCAACCATCATAGTGACGTGCACGTGAACATCACCCTTGTTGCTCACGTTCACTCGTCCCTCACCCAACTTACTGACCTTCATGTGTTCCATCACCTTACTGACGTTCATCACTCCACTCAACGACGTGCACGTAAACCTCACCCTACTTACTGACGTGCACGTAAACCTCACCCTACTTACTGACGTGCACGTAAACCTTACCCTACTTACTGACGTGCACGTGATGTTCACATCATTCAATGACTCGCACGTGCCACTCATTCCACATGCTGAAGTACACTTGACGCTCACCTCATTTATGTCATGCACGTGACGTTCACCTCACTTGCTGCCGTGCGCGTGATATTCATCCTATTTACTGACGCATACGTGACACTCGCATCACTCGCTGACGTGCACGTGACGTTCACCCCACTTACTGACGCGCACGTGGACCATAGTCAAGCGCCACCGACGCGTCGCCCTGAGAGTTCATGAAAACAAATGGCTAAGTTCCTGGGATTATAATTAGTAGTGACGGCGGGGCAGCAGGTGTCAGCTGGGTGGTGCGGTGTCTTCACCGACAGGAGGTAGGCGCCCCTAGGCAACAACCGACCAACACCGTGGGAGGTGGTCCATTGCCTCACCTCCCTCATCTCACTTTCCTTCTCTCAAGTGGTGGTTCACTGCGATGTAATGACTCCCTCACTTTCCACTCTCATCAGACAACCCCCTTTCCCACACCTCTGTGCTATCGAGCAGAAACTGCAAACTGTGGAAATGTGTCAGGCAATCTCTCTCTCTCGCTCTTAACACATATCACATTCACTCCTTAAGAACGAGTCTTTAAAAATACTCTGAAGTAAATGATTCTTGCATGTGTGCACGACACGACTTAAACGGCAGAGGAGTCTGTCACTGTCCGCTTCATGCGCAGAAGGATCTTAGATAAAACTTCTCTTTTTTTTTTTCTTCAGTTATTTGCTGTCAATAACCCCATCACCCTACATACACCACCAGTCATTTCACTTCTTGAGCACGATAGTGCGACCGTTAAAGACGACAGCACGACACGAGCACGAAGGTAACATCCTTTAGCACGACGGTACAAACCCTAGTTATGATAGACTGGCCTTATGTTCTTCAATGGGTCAGGACAGAGGCTAGCTCATCACAGTCAAGTGTCGTGTTCGGTCGTGCTCAAAGAGCCTACTGATATGAAGGGTGTTTAGCCAAGTTGCTTTCTATGCCATCACAGGCTAACCACTGTCTTGGTACGAGGAGCAAGAGTTGTGGGATATAGTGAGGATTTTTTTTGGAAGAGAGAAAGGTGTGTGCGCGAGTAGGTAGAGAGGAGGTGAGTGGTTCGAGGTGATGATGGGTATGTCGGCAGTAGTGTCTGATGCCACCATGGCAGTTTAATCTGTTTGTGGAGGGGGTAGTAAGGGAGGAAAATGCAAGAATCTTGGAGCGAAGCGCAGTTTTGCAGTCTGATGTGGGTGTTGGAGCCTGGGAGGTGAATCAGTTGTTGTTTGCTGATGACACAGCAAATGTGAAAAAAAAAAGTTATTAGGTTTAGCAGGGTTGAGGGACATGTTAGTTTGGGGTATGATTTTGACTGGTGATAACCTGGAGGAAATGAGTCAGATGGTGGGTGAGGGGAGATCAAGATCTTGGGAGCACTGAGAAATGTGTGGAAAGAGAGGCCACTATATGGGAGGGCGAAGATAGATGTGTTTGAAGGCCTAATAATCCCGACGACGTCACGTGGAAGCAAGACATGGACTGTAAGAGGTGAGAATGTACAGAATTGGGTGAATTTGATGGAAAGGAAAGGATTGCAACGTAATGTACTGTGAGGAGGGTTGATCTAGTGAGAAATGATAGGTTGTGAGTGGGGGTGGAAAATAACGGTTTGGTTGAAAGAGATGAATAAGGTATATTGAAACGGTATGGATCTATGGAGACAATGAGCTAAAAAAGGCTGGCAAAGAGGATATATGTGTCAGAAGTGGAAGGAACAAGAAGCAGATCGAACAAGAGACGGAAGGATGGAGTGAATAAGGTTTTGTGTGCGCGGGGCCTGAACATGCAAAAGGGCGTGCATGGGATACTCTGAATTGAAGTGATTTGATATACAAGAGGTGACCGGGGCATCTGAAGCAGCCGGGTGAAACCACAGAAAGGCCTGGGTGTGGAACGAGAGGGCGGGGGGGGGGGGGGGGGGGGGTACGGTGCATTACAAATGTCAGCTGGAGGATTGTTGTGAGGGAACGAGGCCTTTTCTTCGTGTGGTCCTGCCACTACCTCGCTAACACAGGAAACGGCTAACTGGTATGAATAGAGATAGAGATAGAGAGAGAGAGAGAGAGAGAGAGAGAGAGAGAGAGAGAGAGAGAGGGGGGGGGGGGGGAGATACAATGTAGATATAACAATGATGCTTCCTTCTTGATGTTACATAAATCATAAACTTCTTTTCCTCTGTTACGCACGTCCTTCCTGGGCGACTGGGTGCTACTGATCAACGTCTGAATGAGAATGGAGACTACGCAGGGAAATCATTAACTAGCGTCCAACGAAACCACCGCTGTCAACATGGCAAGTGACTGATGACACAGGTATCTGGAAGGAGGCCGCGTGACTGACAGGTGTTGAAGTGGACGCGCCAGTGCAGCGAACGTTGCCACTGTCCAAACGTGCCTTCCAACACAGGTTGAGAATATCTGTTCCTCGTAGCCAACGTGGACACTCAGCTACCACCCTCAACTTTACGAAATACGAGACAACTTTACGAAATATGAGCGGAGAGACATCATATAGAGACTATAAAAGCACCTATAAAGATCAGACGAGACTATAAACACCCTATATATATATATATATATATATATATATATATATATATATATATATATATATATATATATATATATATATATATATATATATATATATATATATATATATGTGTGTGTGTGTGTGTGTGTGTGTGTGTGTGTGTGTGAGCGATAACAATTTCTACGTCACGGGGGGAGTTTTACGTTCGTGTTGCCGCGTTTTTTAACCTTGTGTATATGTACCATGTCTTTACTCCTATGTATTTATGCACACAGACACACACACACGCCCCAGCCTAAGCCAGCCCTGTGGGGAGGACGAACATCTGGGATGACTGTACGCTGACTGCCACGCCCAGGATTCGAACCCATGCGGGTCCGACCTTAGGGTGACCAGTGCTGACTCACCATCAAAAACGCTAACCACTACACTAAGAAGGCCAATGGTTGGTTATTTGCTTCATACTTATAATGGATGCTTAACTTTTCTTGTGAGAGACTGAAGATCGACTCTCCAAAGTTCGTTTTGTTCTGAAAGCCAATATGAATGATATCTAATTGTACTGCAAAACTTCAGGAACCTTATCTAATCTTCAGGCGAATAAGTGTTAGCTTCTGATGTTCTGTGACCTCTAGAGGCGTCTCCTCAAGATGGTTCGATAATGTGAAGGCAAAGGTGCTCTGGTAAGGGAGGCAGGCTGAAAAGTAGCGAGATGGGCAATAGGGTCTTCCTCTTACCTGCTAGGTACGTTCCATCCCCTCCGTCCCTATCATCGGCTGGGAGCTGCTGGCTGGTTGGTTGTAAAAGCTGGGAGTAATAAACTCCATCTGGTCATAATAGGCAAGCGAGCTCATGCATTATTCTCGGTCTTTACAGCCAGCCATCAGCTCCTGGTGGAGGATAGTTAAAGCTGGTGGAACCTACCTAATAGTCAACAGGAAGACTATCCTGCATGGCTCGCTGCTTTTCCTTCCGCCTCTTTCAACTGGAGACTCGCCCTTCGCTTCGCCCATCACTCAACCTACGTCATGATTTAACACTTCCAGATATATCAGAGGATCAGAAAGCACACATTCTTTCCCCACGTTGTATATGGAGGAGGATTTCCAAAATATTGCAATACGACTTTGTTTGTGTATTCCTGTGAACTTTTAATACAAAATGTTCTTAAGTGAGTTGACTTTCAGTCTCCCAAAAGAGATTAAACAACCATAAGACATTCTGAGCAAACGACTTGGAAGCTCATTCTTGGATGGAGAAATAAAACACTGCACACATATTTCCTGCGTGGCGGGAAATCCTCCCTTCCTGTATTAGTTTCCAAAACGATGAACAGAAAAACGAGCCAAGTGAGAAATTTTCTCTCCAAAGCTCTGTCAATCTGTTCTTGATGTTACCTCGTTCACGAGGGAAATGGCGAATATATTCGAACTACTACCATCTGTGTGGAAGCTGGGAACACTATGTGTGTGTATATGTGTGTGTGTGTGTGTGTGTGTGTGTGTGTGTGTGTCTTTGTGTGTGTGTGTGTGTGTGTGTGTGTCTTTGTGTGTGTGTGTGTGTGTGTGTGTGTGTGTGTGTGTGTGTGTGTGTGTGTGTTTGTTCATATATATATATATATATATATATATATATATATATATATATATATATATATATATATATATATATATATATATATATATATATATATATATATTTACTTCTTGCTTACAGATACGATTTCATTGAACTTTGGGTGAGAGGTAAACGGGTTGAGCGGGGCTGTGCACACCTGAGCTGCAGATAACAAGAAGCAAAGCTTACCTTGCTAAGTGACTGCCCCGCGGCAACGTCTGAATCACCCTTGTTCATGCTCACTATATCCTCCTGTGGCCAACCTGTGGCCACAGTTCATGACTATGACACGAAGGTGTCGTCCTTCCTCACTACATACATCGTTGATGACCAAGATGTGAGGGCCACATTGACCATTCTCTGAGATCAAAGGTCATGTCATTACCTCTTCTCTCTTCATTACTGCAAATTCTATTTCACTGCTGAGGTAACTGGGCACAAAGCTGGTTTTGAACTAGCCCCACTACAGTGGGTGAGTTATGGGTGGAGACATACTACATTTTCCCACGAATGTTAGCACTTCTAATACGTCTCTATCTTCCTGGTGGAGTCTTCCTCCCGCCTGGCCTGGATCACACCCTGGCCGCTGTCTCGTGGATGAGCCCTGGGAATCTTCCTGGCTGATACCACAGACAGGATGTCCAGCGTTCGTTACACCGTAAGTGGAGTGGGCCGCGGAGAGCCTGACCACGCCCTTGTGGTGGTGGTGGTGGTGGTGATTACGGCGGGGAGATACTGGTTGTTTTGGTGGAGGTATTGGTTGTGTAGGTTATAGCGGTGGAGGTATTGGTTGTGTTAGTAGTGGAAGCATTGGTTGTGTTGGTAGTGGAAGCATTGGTTGTGTTGGTGATTATGTTAAGAGGCGCTGGTTGTGTTGGTGATGGTGGTGAAGGCAATGATTGTGTTGGTGGTCGTGGTGGAGGTATTGGTTGTGTTGGTGGTCGTGGTGGAGGTATTGGTTGTGTTGGTGGTTATGGTGCCGCCGTTGGCCACAGCACGTGGCGGCGTACACTTGCGGACAAAAGCTACACCGGTCGACTCGACAGGCAGAGACAGGGTTCGATACAGCTTCGACCAGACGTTTACCGGGCCCTCTGCCTCGATAGACAGAAAAAATGATGAGGGACAGCTTTGACCAGAAGCGTACGGGGCCCTCTGTCTCAGCAGGCGGAGACAGAGTGTTCGGTCCAGCTTCGACCAGACGCGTACCGGGCTCCCTATCTCGAAAAGCGGAAACAAAGGGTTCGACACGCCATCGACCAGACGTGTACCGGAACTTTAGGATTTCAGGCGTGTCCAGAGTTTTGTCCTCAAGTGTCCGGTAACGCGTCGCCCCGGGACATCCCTGCTGCAGCAGTTCATCTCGCCCTTGCTTTTGGATGGATCTCTCAACACTTTTATGTTTACTCTCATCCCTAAATATTGATCCAGGGTTCTTTCTATCCGGTAAAAGTAGTATGGAATATGGCCAGTGTTGTTATAAGTAATGAAGGAGGTGTAGTACTGTAGTGACAGCAATTTTTTTTGCTCCTACTCCCGTAGCTGCTGGAGGAGCGCTAGTTGCTGCCCTGAATTCGCAGTAGTTTAGGAACAATGATGAGATACAGTAGAAGGAAAATCAGAGTTCCTGGGTCAGTTTAATTCTGTGGAAAATATTTTTACTGATTCTATTAAAGAAATATTTTGTCAATGTTTTTCTTCACAAGTGGCGTCTTTTTTCTTTAACTAGATAAATGATTCCCGAGTTATGCAAACATCGAGAAAAAGGTTCCAGCACTGCGCCACAGGGTTACTGTTGGGTAAAGCAAACTGTTATGCAGTAACTGTCATGTTATGATTGCAAATCATCAATTTTGTATGTTCTTTCCCTTGTCGTCTTAGAATGCTCCCACTTTGATTCTTTTTTGAATACAAATTGTTCAGTTCCATCAACTTTGATCGTCAAAGTCTTCACCATTATTTTTCAAATTTGTCTGGCTGTTCTTCATGTTGATTTGCTTGCCCGACTCCCACCCTCCTGTGAGACACTTTCACATATCCTGGTCTGAGTTTTTTTTATTCCAGTGGTGAAGGTCGTCAGGACCAGGACCACTGGAGAAGGTCGTCAGGGCCAGGACCACTGGTACAGTTACTTGTGTTGGCGGAGGCCGGCTCCTCCACCACTTGTTACACCACCACCTACCACCACGACCTGCCCACCCGACCCTCGCACGAACTGCCCACCCAACCCATGCGTGACCTGCCCATCCTCACCCCTGCATGACCTGCCCATCGTATCCTAGCATGGTGCCCACCTTATCCTCACGCGATCTGTCTACCCAACCCCTGCATGATGCCCACAGTACCCCTTCATGACCTGCCCACCCTACCCCTCCATGACCTGCCCAACCTACCCTTGCACGACCGCTGCCTCACCACTCTTCGCCTGCTACACATCCCCCTGCCTGATAGACTCCTGGCCTCCCGAATAAGGCTACAAGGCTACTGGCACCTCCTCCTCCTCCTCATGTTCCCAGCCAACTCACCATCACTCAGGCTCATCATCATTACCCTCCTTATTTACTTAATGGCCTGTTTACCTCGTTTATTGCTTTACACACACACACACACACACACACACACACACACACACACACACAATTTATTTCTTTCATACTGTCCGCAGTTTCCTAACTTAGCGAGGTAGTGCCAGAAGCAAACGAAGACAGGCAGCATATCCTCACGTCTATTCTCTAGCTGTCATGTGTAACGCACAGAAACCACAGCTCCCTATCCACATCCAGGCCCCACAGACCTTTCCATGGTTTTCCCCGGCTGCTTCACATGCCTTGGTTCAGTCCCCTGTATACCTCAATACTCCGTGTACACCTTTCATTCTCTTGCATGTTCAGGCCCACATACATCCTTTGTAAACTTTTCCTCACACATTACAGATGTCCAAACCATTTCAGCACACCCTCTTCAGCTCTCTCAACTACACCCTTCTTATTAACACACATCTGTCTTACACTTTTATTACTTATTCGATCAAACCTACCTCAGCAACTGGGTGCGCATTCCTATGCACTTTGTTCGTATTCATATACCTCCGCGTTGCATAGTTAGGTTCGGTAAAATGCTATCTGCTGGCTATGTGCGCCTGTTGGGAAATGACCAGTGTAGACCCCGTTGCTCACCAACGTGAGACGAAGGGTATTCGAGTACATAGTATTCGAATAGTTATTTCCTATTAGCCAGGCCCATAGCCTAGCGGTAGCATTCCCGCCTGTTACACAGGGGTCCCGGGTTCGATCCTGGCTGTTGGAGGTTTGTATGTTCTATGAAGGTGCGCGTTCCTATGCACTTTGTTCGTATATATATATATATATATATTTATATCATTATACGGTCAAGAAAGAATAGGCTGTTTACAAATTGTTTACGACAAAGCTATCCAATTCATACATACCTTCACACATGTTCATGTTGCATTTCTTTGTGCACTTCATAAAAAAAAAATCAATAGTTCTATTGAACAGAGAGTTACTTGTTTTTACTGAAGTAGAACTGGCCTAATCAGTGCGGTGGTCATCGTTTTTAACTTGAATTAACAAAGCACAGGAAACCTGTCATGTTTTTGTACAGGATTTATGTCGATTATGTCGAATTTTCTGATGAGTTTTTGATAAGAATATTCTTAATAGTGTTGATAATGCTGAAGGCTACATACACGTTTAAGGCTTTATGTATGTAAGGAACTGAGGTAGAACTATCACTAAATAGCAAAACTAAAGTTCTTGGTGTCATAAAAAGGCTTGGGGTAACTGTAGAAAAAGTATTTCTGTCTAATTAAGAGATCTTTCAATGAAAGATCTTGGATACTTTAACTTGGAACCAGGACTATATATATTCTCAAACTCTTCATCCATGAATTCTATACTGTATATAAGTAATGCTCTAAGGAACATCGACAGCAATGTTGATTGTGACTTTGTCATATGCGCTGGGTAAAAATGAATACATGAACAAATACTGGTGGGTTTTCTGTAAATGCTGAACTTAAACATGTTGCCCGCTCTATGGACGTAGCAATCTACGAGTGGTAACTTAAAATCATTTTCCAAGTCCACTGTAAATTTGATGGAAGATACTAACTTGTTGAGCAGGGAGAGAAATATTTGTAAATCTTTACTCGTTGGCCAAACACAATGTACATCATCTGTATACCCACTAAACCACATTGCTTTGGTGAGTAAACAATCATCCCTCACTAATTCTCTTTTGAATTAAACCACATTCCTTTAGTGAGTAAACAATCACCCCTCACTAATTCTTTTTTGAATTGCTAGATTCTACTCGGTATCCCAAGATTGTTTTATCTTCAAGTGTTACTTAAGAGCCAAAGAAAGGCGCAGCGAAGGTAAAAGGAAGCCTGAGAATTTTCTCACACAAACCATTATCTTGGTAGATCACGAGCGTCGTCTCGCTGGTGAACATAGATCATTATGGAGTATGTCCGCCCTCAGGAAATGCCAACACCAGATCATACCGTCAACACCCAACACTACAGAACCACCACTTGCATCTGAAGTAGGCTTTTATTTCTTCCCCTTCACCTGAGATATCTATCCACCACAGTCGCGCAGGATTGAGAGAGAGAGAGAGAGAGAGAGAGAGAGAGAGAGAGAGAGAGAGAGAGAGAGAGAGAGAGAGAGAGAGAGAGAGAGAGAGAGAACGTCGGGGATGAGTTCTACCAACTTCAGCAGCAGCAGCAGCAGCGACGGACTCGCGCCGATGGTTAGGCGGACAGGGAACTCCTCCTTCGCACCAACCATGACGGGTGGACGCCGCCAGCGGTGCCTAGTAACGACGGCGGAACACCTCGTTACTCGTCTCAACTTGAGTACCTCTGGCTTCACGTTTACTCGAGAATATTTTCGGATACAACATACGTTTACTTCGTTACTCATTTTCGGACGTGTCGATGCATATTGGTGGAAGGGAAGGTCGTTATAACAGTAATACATTCTAGCTCCGCCAGGGGGTGGAAAATCTGAACATGACAACCATCTTCCCTCCCACCAGCAAGTAACGAGACGTCTAGAGAGAGAAGAAAAAAAGATTAACGAGGCACAACTGTACTTCCCGTGAGTAAATATACTTGACTCATAGTGAATCCCGATATAATCGTAGTTAAATGCAGCCGCCACAACAAGCAGTCATTCTCCGCGCCCTCACGGCTGCCTCGCATCCTGCAGGCCGGAGACGAACAGAAGCTCACTGTTCATTTTCTCGTAACGTCAGGGATGATGGTCTGTCGGGGATGTAGATCCTGGAGGAAGGTAGGAAGTGTCTTCTCCATCTGTTCACGAATATATATTATATATATATATATATATATATATATATATATATATATATATATATATATATATATATATATATATATATATATATATATATATATATATATGACTGAGCCTTAGAGGAGAAAAAAAAAATCTTCACTTGCCTCCTTCCTCTGTTCCGTTTTCTGGAAAGTAATAATGAAGGGAGGATTTCCAGCCTTCCGTTTTCGCCCCTCTTGTATACACAAATACTCAACCGACATCGAAAACACATCACATTGCCCTCATCCAAGAAACCAGACTTTTCCAGATTTGCCCTCCTACCTTTCCCAACTACATAACAGGGACGGCAGACAACAAAGACAAGAACTCATAACACTCGTCCGTTAAACCATAGAATTCTCCAAAACCAATGTCGTCACAAAACAGCTCACGGTGACAACACCGTAAAAATACAGTCAGTTAGAATAAAACTTCACAGTGCTAACTATGATAAAACTAACACCAACATGCCGTCCTTTCCACATACCGCTCCAGATATACTCGCCAGCTGCAAAACCCAACAGCATACCTAATACCTATCTACCTCTGTAGAGATTTAAATGCTTACCATTCCACTTGGCTCAGTGATCACATCCATGATCCCTGAGGTGAACTATTCATAAACCAACTGCAACCTCTTAATATCCTCAGCCTACACAACCAACCAAACAGACTTCCAGCCCATCACGTCAAGAAGTAGCCGACCTCGCCAGATGTCATATTCTGTTCATCAGCACTGCACACAAGTACTAAGTGAGGCACGCGACACGAATTGTCTTCTGACTTGCTCATTCTGATAACAGTCCATTTGGCCCATTCAGTCCATCAAAAAGACTTATACAAAGTGTAGGAAAGCAAACTGGCCAATCTTCACACAGTACATAGAGACACTTTCAAAACTTCACTGTATATGAACACCATCCCACCAGACACACATCTATCTGAAACCACACTCCCTAGACAAACACGAGTCACAATTTCCCGTCAACTCTCTGGACATCAACCATCCCCATAATATTACAAACATTGATTGAACACATCCTAGGACCCTTCATGCACATGATGCAACTAGCTCAATGAAGACAACGAACACTTACTGCTCACCTACTCTGCACTCTCCTCACATAAAGACACACACCACAGCAATACATTTTATGACCGCTATGACCCCGTGGACGTGACCGGCTTCCTGAGCGCTGCGAGGGTTTCATAGCGATATAACTTAGCCCTGCAAGAAGGCGACAAAGAGGGGTGAGAAATCCTCCCCTCCTGTTTTATCATTTCCCAAAAGCAAAGACAAAGAAAAGAACTAAAAGAGGATTTTTCCTCGATGGCTTAGTTGTCTAACCCCGAGGGCAAACTCAGAGGCGAAATACACCGAACAAGTACATATAAATAAACTGATGAATGTATGAAGTAGGCAGAGAATCACAGCGGACATGACGAACAATATCGCTTATTACAAACGTTTCGATTTCTTCTGTCATCATCAGTACTTAAAAGAGAGAAAATAGATACCTTAAAAGACGATACGTTGAGATCTATACAATGAAATACTTAAATACAATCTCCAGAAACAATACACAAGGAAAACATCACATTTAAGGTATGTTTGATAGAACTGGAAACAGTATATTGTTATACAATGTTACAAGTTCCTTTAAACAATATATATATATATATATATATATATATATATATATATATATATATATATATATATATATATATATATATATATATATATACATCAATTGAGTGGGAGAAGTATAAAAGAAAGAGACAGGAGGTCAAGAGAAAGGTGCAAGAGGTGAAAAAAAGGGCAAATGAGAGTTGGGGTGAGAGACTATCAGTAAATTTTAGGGAGAATAAAAAGATGTTCTGGAAGGAGGTAAATAGGGTGCGTAAGACAAGGGAGCAAATGGGAACTTCAGTGAAGGGCGTAAATGGGGAGGTGATAACAAGTAGCGGTGATGTGAGAAGGAGATGGAATGAGTATTTTGAAGGTTTGTTGAATGTGTCTGATGACAGAGTGGCAGATATAGGGTGTTTTGGTCGAGGTGGTGTGCAAAGTGAGAGGGTTAGGGAAAATGATTTGGTAAACAGAGAAGAGGTAGTAAAAGCTTTGCGGAAGATGAAAGCCGGCAAGGCAGCAGGTTTGGATGGTATTGCAGTGGAATTTATTAAAAAAGGGGGTGACTGTATTGTTGACTGGTTGGTAAGGTTATTTAATGTATGTATGACTCATGGTGAGGTGCCTGAGGATTGGCGGAATGCGTGCATAGTGCCATTGTACAAAGGCAAAGGGGATAAGAGTGAGTGCTCAAATTACAGAGGTATAAGTTTGTTGAGTATTCCTGGTAAATTATATGGGAGGGTATTGATTGAGAGGGTGAAGGCATGTACAGAGCATCAGATTGGGGAAGAGCAGTGCGGTTTCAGAAGTGGTAGAGGATGTGTGGATCAGGTGTTTGCTTTGAAGAATGTATGTGAGAAATACTTAGAAAAGCAAATGGATTTGTATGTAGCATTTATGGATCTGGAGAAGGCATATGATAGAGTTGATAGAGATGCTCTGTGGAAGGTATTAAGAATATATGGTGTGGGAGGCAAGTTGTTAGAAGCAGTGAAAAGTTTTTATCGAGGATGTAAGGCATGTGTACGTGTAGGAAGAGAGGAAAGTGATTGGTTCTCAGTGAATGTAGGTTTGCGGCAGGGGTGTGTGATGTCTCCATGGTTGTTTAATTTGTTTATGGATGGGGTTGTTAGGGAGGTAAATGCAAGAGTCCTGGAAAGAGGGGCAAGTATGAAGTCTGTTGGGGATGAGAGAGCTTGGGAAGTGAGTCAGTTGTTGTTCGCTGATGATACAGCGCTGGTGGCTGATTCATGTGAGAAACTGCAGAAGCTGGTGACTGAGTTTGGTAAAGTGTGTGGAAGAAGAAAGTTAAGAGTAAATGTGAATAAGAGCAAGGTTATTAGGTACAGTAGGGTTGAGGGTCAAGTCAATTGGGAGGTGAGTTTGAATGGAGAAAAACTGGAGGAAGTGAAGTGTTTTAGATATCTGGGAGTGGATCTGTCAGCGGATGGAACCATGGAAGCGGAAGTGGATCATAGGGTGGGGGAGGGGGCGAAAATTTTGGGAGCCTTGAAAAATGTGTGGAAGTCGAGAACATTATCTCGGAAAGCAAAAATGGGTATGTTTGAAGGAATAGTGGTTCCAACAATGTTGTATGGTTGCGAGGCGTGGGCTATGGATAGAGATGTGCGCAGGAGGATGGATGTGCTGGAAATGAGATGTTTGAGGAAAATGTGTGGTGTGAGGTGGTTTGATCGAGTAAGTAACGTAAGGGTAAGAGAGATGTGTGGAAATAAAAAGAGCGTGGTTGAGAGAGCAGAAGAGGGTGTTTTGAAATGGTTTGGGCACATGGAGAGAATGAGTGAGGAAAGATTGACCAAGAGGATATATGTGTCGGAGGTGGAGGGAACGAGGAGAAGAGGGAGACCAAATTGGAGGTGGAAAGATGGAGTGAAAAGGATTTTGTGTGATCGGGGCCTGAACATGCAGGAGGGTGAAAGGAGGGCAAGGAATAGAGTGAATTGGAGCGATGTGGTATACAGGGGTTGACGTGCTGTCAGTGGATTGAATCAAGGCATGTGAAGCGTCTGGGGTAAACCATGGAAAGCTGTGTAGGTATGTATATTTGCGTGTGTGGACGTGTGTATGTACATGTGTATGGGGGGGGGGGGGTTGGGCCATTTCTTTCGTCTGTTTCCTTGCGCTACCTCGCAAACGCGGGAGACAGCGACAAAGTATAAAGAAAAAAAAAAAAAAAAAAAAATATACATATATATATATATATATATATATATATATATATATATATATATATATATATATATATATATATATATATATATATATATTGGAAAGGATCACAATTGTGCGCGTGATCAAGATATTCCTATGGGTCCACGGGGAAAATGAAACACGATAAGTTCCCAAGTGTACTTCCGTGTAATAATCACATCATCAGGGGAGACACAAGAGAGAAATATAAGTCAGTTGATATACATCGAAGAGACGAAGCTAGGACGCCATTTGGTAAACAAGCGGAATATATATATATATATATATATTTTTTTTTTCATACTATTTGCCATTTCCCGCGATAGCGTGGTAGCGTTAAGAACTGAGGACTGGGCCTTTGAGGGAATATCCTCACCTGGCCCCCTTCTCTGTTCCTTCTTTTGGAAAATTAAAAAAGAAGAAAAAAAAAATCCCAGAGGGGAGGATTTCCAGCCCCCCGCTCCCTTCCCTTTTAGTCGCCTTCTACGACACGCAGGGAATACGTGGGAAGTATTCTTTCTCCCCTATCCCTAGGGATATACATATATATATATATATATATATATATATATATATATATATATATATATATATATATATATATATATATATATATATATATATTGGAAAGGATCACAATTTTGCGCGTGATCAAGATATTACTATGAGTCCACGGGGATAATGAAACACGATAATCACATCATCAGGGGAGATACAAGAAAGAAATATAACAGTCAGTTGATATACAACGAAGAGACGTAGCTGGGACGCCATTTGGTGGCTCTTGCTCACACTAAACCTTCACTCTCTTTCGTCAAGTTAGAGCTGAACTTCTATACAACAACTTAGCTAGGCTTGTCCACTTCCCCAGTGCTATCTAGTCACTCTCTCAACAACTGGATCTCTTTAAGGAAGAAAAAGGAAATTGACTCACCGAAGTTGTCAACACTCTTGCATTTGATTTGAAAACCTGGTAAGTCCGCACTCTCAAGCTCTATAAAACTTACAAAGTTTGCCACACTCATAATGAACACATGAGGCATATACCATGTTGGGGTCCCTTCACATTCTAATCTCTACCTCCCCTCTCACCCCCATCCCCAGCAGGTATACGTAGTAGATTTCATAAGCTGTAGCCCCCCCCAAGCACCACCAAAAAAAAAAAAAAAGTCTTGAAAGAAACATGGAGCACTGCCTGCGGCTTTTCACTGGTGAGAACGTTTCTGCTATGTGTGTGTGTGTGTGTGTGTGTGTGTGTGTGTGTGTGTGTGTGTGTGTGTGTGTGTGTGTGCACTCACACCAATCTCGTAGGTAGTGGCACAAAAAAAAAATACTGGTTGCACAAAAGGTTTGGAAACCAGGCCACCAAAATGACTGAATCATGCAACATATTCACGTGGTATGTGAAGCATTTACTACAGCGAAATTTGGGATACTTCTCAAGTAACTTGGACAGAGCATCGTTATGGATGGAATGTTTGTACAAACCTTGTGGCGCATGATAAGAATTACCTCTGAACTCCCTAGTTTTACAACAGTCAAGCACACAGCGGTGCTGGTTGGGCGAGTCAGTCTGCTGGCAAAGCTTACCTCTTGTCGGCTCAGTATCAGCAGGAGGGACAGACTCCCGTGAGTGTCTAAGAGCTCAGCTCAGCTGAGTCCGGCCACTCCCACATCAAGAGCTCACTAACCTCTGTGGAACCACGTCACTGGGGGCTCTCCTAGCACGACACTGTGATGGTCAATTTCCACACGTAACAAGTTGAACTTCGATCTGTTGTTTTTCGACTACAAGCAGGAGGGGGACGACAAGGAAGGAGGTCCTCCTCGTAACAGGTGTACTAGGACCTGGGGCAGGTGTGGTGTAGGTGTAGCCCGAGGGAGCGAGGTCCTCCTCGTAACAGGTGTAGGAGGCCCCGGGGCGGGTGTGGTGTGGGTATGGCACAAGGCAGCGAGATCTTCCTTGTAGCAGGTATAGGAGGCCCCAAGGCAGGTGTGGTGTAGATGTGGCACGAGGGAGCGAGGTCCTCCTCGTAACAGGTGTAGGAGGCCCCAGGGCGGGTGTGGTGCAGGTGTGGCACGAGGGAGCGAGGTCCCCCTCGTAACAGGCCCCGGGGCAGGTGCGGTGTAGGTGTGGCGGCGGTTGACGCCTATACTCCAGCACCTGGACGGGCTGGGGAAGTAGCCATTAAAAAATCCAAATATCAAGCGATTCATCCAAAATATCGATGTTTCTAAATATCTAATAATGTCAGACTATCCAACAACAAGTATTGCGACAGAAGAGCCCACTGTGTACACGAGTGGAGCCAATTTACCAACAGATGCATTACACAATTCCTATCATGACTGTCTAATGTTAAATTGGTCATTCTAGATGGGTCGGAAGCATCATTATCATTACATGTTCCTACTGCAGTTATGACTAATATTATCACTTGATGGCTCTCATAATCATCGTTATTATCATTATGATCATTTTTATGACTGTTGTAACGACGATAATGATGTTAATCTATAACATTCTGTATCACTTTGTCAAATTAAATGCTGATTGATCACGAAACGTGGACACACACACACACACACACACACACACACACACACAATACACACACGCACGTAGTACAGTGGTCAGCGTTACTAACCATAAGAGAGCACGGACCCGTCCGGGGTCTGATCTGGTTGGTGTCTATACACTTGAGCATGAGAAGAAAGATCATGAGAGGCAAGTGTTTTGGGAGCAGCTGACTGAGTGTGTTAGCAGTTTTGATGCACGAGACCGGGTTATAGTGATGGGTGATTTGATTGCAAAGGTGAGTAATGTGGCAGTTGAGGGAATAATTGGTGTACATGGGGTGCTCAGTGTTGTAAATGGAAACGGTGAAGAGCTTGTAGATTTGTGCTGAAAAAGAACTGGTGACTGGGAATACCTGGTTTAAAAAGAGATATACATAAGTATACGTATGTAAGTAGGAGAGATGGCCAGAGAGCGTTATTGGATTACGTGTTAATTGATAGGCACGCGAAACAGAAACTTTTGGATGTTAATGTAATGAGAGGTGCAACTGGAGGGATGTCAGATCATTATCTTGTGGAGGCGAAGGTGAAGATTTGTAGGGGTTTTCAGAAAAGAAGAGAGAATGTTGGGGTGAAGAGAGTAGTGAGAGTAAGTGAGTTTGGGAAGGAGACTTGTGTGAGGAAGTACCAGGAGAGACTGAGTGCTGAATGGAAAAAAGGTGAAAGCAAGGGACGTAAGGGGAGTGGGGGAGGAATGGGATGTATTTAGGGAAGCAGTGATAGCTTGCGCAAAAGATGCTTGTGGCATGAGGAGCGTGAGAGGTGGGCAGATAAGAAAGGGTAGTGAGTGGTGGGATTAAGAAGTAAGATGATTAGTGAAAGAGAAGAGAGAGGCATTTGGACGATTTTTGCAGGGAAATAGCGCAAATGACTAGATGTGTAAAAGAAAGAGGCAGGAGGTCAAGAGAAATGTGCAAGAGGCGAAAAAGAGGGCAAATGAGAGTGGGAGTGACAGTACCATTAAATATTAGAGAGAATAAAAATATGTTTTGGAAGGAGGTAAATAAAGTGCGTAAGACAAGAGAACAAATGGGAACATCGGTGAAGGGGGCTAATGGGGAGGTGATAACAAGTAATAGTGATGTGAGAAGGAGATGGAGTGAGTATTTTGAAGGTTTGTTGAATGTGTTTGATGACAGAGTGGCAGATATAGGGTGTTCAGGTCGAGGTGGTGTGCAAAGTGAGAGGGTCAGGGAGAATAATTGGGTAAACAGAGAAGAGGTAGTGAAAGCTTTGCGGAAGATGAAAGCCAGCAAGGTGGCAGGTTTGGATGGTATTGCAGTGGAATTTATTAAAAAAGGGGGTGACTGTGTTGTTGACTGGTTGGTGAGGATTCTCAATGTATGTATGACTCATGGTGAAGTGCCTAAGGATCGGCGGAATGCATGCATAGTGCCACTGTATAAAGGCAAAGAGGATAAAGGTGAGCGTTCAAATTAAAGAGGTATAAATTTGTTGAGTAATCCGGGGAGGGTATTGATTGAGAGGGTGAAGGTATGTACAGAGCATCAGATTTGGGAAGAGCAGTGTGGTTTCAGAAGTGGTTGAGGATGTGTGGGTCAGGTGTTTGCTTTGAAAAATATATGTGAGAAATACTTAGAAAAACAAATGGATTTGTATGTAGCATTTATGAATCTGGAGAAGGCATATGCTAGAGTTGTTAAAGATGCTGTGTGGAATGCATTAAGAGTATATGGTGTGCAAGGCAAGTTGTTAGAAGCAGTTAAAAGTTTCTATTGAGGATGTAAGGCATGTGTTCGAAGGAAGAGAGGAAAGTGATTGGTTCTCAGTGAATGTCTGTTTGTGGCAGGGTTGCGTGATGTCTCCATGGGTGTTTAAGCTGTTTATGGATGGGGTTGTTAGGGAGGTGAATGCAAGAGTTTTCGAGAGAGGGGCGAGTATGCAGTCGGTTGTGGATGAGAGGGCTAGGGAAGTGAGTCAGTTGTTGTTCGCTGATGATACAGCGCTGGTGGCTGATTCGGGTGAGAAACTGCAGAAGCTGGTGACTGAGTTTGGTAAAGTGTGTGAAAGAAAGATGAGATTAATGTGAATAAGAGCAAGGTTATTAGGTTCAGTAGGGTTGAGGGACAAGTCAATTGGGAGGTAAGTTTGAATGAAGAATAACTGGAGGAAGTGAAGTGTTGTTGTTAGGGAGGTGAATGCAGGAGTTTTCGGGAGAGGGGCGAGTATGCAGTCGGTTGTGGATGACAGGGCTTGGAAAGTGAGTCAGTTGTTGTTCGCTGATGATACAGCGCTGGTGGCTGATTCGGGTGAGAAACTGCAGAAGCTGGTGACTGAGTTTGGTAAAGTATGTGAAAGAAGAAAGCTGAGATTAATGTGAATATGAGCAAGGTTATTAGGTTCAGTAGGGTTGAGGGGACAAGTCAACTGGGAGGTAAGTTTGAATGAAGAATAACTGTAGGAAGTGAAGTGTTTTAGATATCCGGGAGTGGATTTGGCAGCGGATGGAACGATGGAAGCGGAAGTGAGTCACAGGGTGGGGGAGGGGTCGAAAGATCTGGGAGCGTTGAAGAATGTGTGGAAGGTGAGAACATTATCTTGGAAAGGAAAAATGGGTATGTTTGAAGAAATAGTGGTTCCAACAATGTTATATGGATGCGAGGCGTGGGCTATGGAGTTGTGCGGAGGAGGGTGGATGTGTTTTAGATGAGATGCTTGAGGACAATATGTGGTGTGAGGTGGTTTGATCGAGTAAGTAATGAAAGGGTAAGAGAGATATGCGGTAATAAAACGAGTGTGGTTGAGAGAGCAGAAGAGGGTGTATTGAAATGGTTTCGTCACAAGGAGAGAATGAGTGAGGAAAGATTGACAAAGAGGATATATGTGTTAGTGTTAGAGGTGGAGGGAACGAGGTGAAGTGGGAGACCAAATTGGAGGTAGAAAGATGAAGTGAAAAAGATTTTGAGCGATCGGTGCCTGAAAATGCAGAAGGGTGAAAGGTGTGCAAGGAATAGAGTGAATTGGAACGATGTGGTGTACCGGAGTCGACGTGCTGTCAATGGATTGAACCAGGGCATATGAAGCGTCTGGGGTAAACCATGGAAAGTTTTGTGGGGCCTGGATGTGGAAAGGGAGCTGTGGTCTCGGTGAATTAGACATGACAGTTAGAGACTGAGTGTGAACGAATGGGCCTTTGTTGTCTTTTCCTAGCGGTACCTCGCGCGCGTGCGGAGGGAAGGGGGTGTCATTTCATGTGTGGCGGGGTGGCGAAAGGAATGAATAAAGGCAGCAAGTATGTATTATGTACATGTATGTATATGTATATGTCTGTGTATGTATATGTATGTATACGGTGAAATGTATTAGTACGTATATGTGCGTGTGTGGACGTGTATGTATATACATGTGTATGTGGGTGGGTGGGGCCATTCTTTCGTCTGTTTCCCTATGCTACCATACTAACACGGGAGACAGCGACAAAGCATTATATATATATATATATATATATATATATATATATATATATATATATATATATATATATATATATATATATATATATATACAAAAGAAGAAGAAGAAGAAGAATAAAGATGGTAATAATGATAATAATAAAATTGATAATGATCAAGGTACTACAACTACTACAGAGAATAACAATGGTAATAGTAACCTACATTTGATATATATATATATATATATATATATATATATATATATATATAGAACCTTCACTTCATATATATATATATATATATATATATATATATATATATATATATATATATATATATATATATATATATATATATATATATATATATATATATATGTTCGCTGATGATACAGCGCTGGTGGCTGATTCATGTGAGAAACTGCAGAAGCTGGTGACGGAGTTTGGTAAAGTGTGTGGAAGAAGAAAGTTAAGAGTAAATGTGAATAAGAGCAAGGTTATTAGGTACAGTAGGGTTGAGGGTCAAGTCAATTGGGAGGTGAGTTTGAATGGAGAAAAACTGGAGGAAGTGAAGTGTTTTAGATATCTGGGAGTGGATCTGTCAGCGGATGGAACCATGGAAGCGGAAGTGGATCATAGGGTGGGGGAGGGGGCGAAAATTTTGGGAGCCTTGAAAAATGTGTGGAAGTCGAGAACATTATCCCGGAAAGCAAAAATGGGTATGTTTGAAGGAATAGTGGTTCCAACAATGTTGTATGGTTGCGAGGCGTGGGCTATGGATAGAGTTGTGCGCAGGAGGATGGATGTGCTGGAAATGAGATGTTTGAGGACAATGTGTGGTGTGAGGTGGTTTGATCGAGTAAGTAACGTAAGGGTAAGAGAGATGTGTGGAAATAAAAAGAGCGTGGTTGAGAGAGCAGAAGAGGGTGTTTTGAAGTGGTTTGGGCACATGGAGAGAATGAGTGAGGAAAGATTGACCAAGAGGATATATGTGTCGGAGGTGGAGGGAACGAGGAGAAGAGGGAGACCAAATTGGAGGTGGAAAGATGGAGTGAAAAGGATTTTGTGTGATCGGGGCCTGAACATGCAGGAGGGTGAAAGGAGGGCAAGAAATAGAGTGAATTGGAGCGATGTGGTATACAGGGGTTGACGTGCTGTCAGTGGATTGAATCAAGGCATGTGAAGCGTCCGGGGTAAACATGGAAAGCTGTGTAGGTATGTATATTTGCGTGTGTGGACGTGTGTATGTACATGTGTATGGGGGGGGGGGGTTGGGCCATTTCTTTCGTCTGTTTCCTTGCGCTACCTCGCAAACGCGGGAGACAGCGACAAAGTATAAAAAAAAAAAAAAAAAATATATATATATATATATATATATATATATATATATATATATATATATATATATATATATATATATATATATATATATATATGTATATATATGTGTGTGTGTGTGTGTATATATATAGTGTTAGGATAGCCCAACAAAGCAATGGCTTATTCCAACATAAAGCTACCTTTGAGCACCATGTCGACTGGGTAGGAGCTAAGACCATAGCTAAATCAAACTGTTTTAGTGAAAGAAATGTAGGAACTGAATCATGTTTGATCTCTGGCACATTTGATCATAATGTATGTCCTTTGGCCATTCTAAATATGACAAACTGTTAACTGAAATTTTTTAAGAAGTATCCACCAGAATAACCCCGTCCTCACAAAGTGAGAGAAATGTCAGATGTCAGGTCACATAATTAGTGCCCACCTGCACTCCACGGGGATTGTGAAGCCCCGCCTCAATGCTACCTCTGTGCTTTTAAGGACCTCAGTACTTGTATCTTCGCTTATGTCCGACCGCTAACAGGAAAAGGCCCGTGCTGGACCAAGTAGTGGTCCGACGATCTTTAAAAAAAAAAAAAAGAAAGTGTCTCCCCACTCTGTCTGAGGATGTATTAAACGAGCGAAGACACCGTTGTTATTTCGTTTTTCCAGTGGTGATTGTGCGTATACCTCTTCACGGTGAAGTCAAGGGTTTTTTTTTTTTTTTTTTGCTTTGTCGCTGTCTCCCGCGTTTGCGAGGTAGCGCAAGGAAACGGACGAAAGAAATGGCCCAACCCACCCCCTTACACATGTATATACATACGTCCACACACGCAAATATACATACCTACACAGCTTTCCATGGTTTACCCCAGACGCTTCACATGCCCTGATTCAATCCACTGACAGCACGTCAACCCCGGTATACCACATTGATCCAATTCACTCTATTCCTTGCCCTCCTTTCACCCTCCTGCATGTTCAGGCCCCGATCACACAAAATCTTTTTCACTCCATCTTTCCACCTCCAATTTGGTCTCCCACTTCTCCTCGTTCCCTCCACCTCCGACACATATATCCTCTTGGTCAATCTTTCCTCACTTCATTCTCTCCATGTGACCAAACCATTTCAAAACACCCTCTTCTGCTCTCTCAACCACGCTCTTTTTATTTCCACACATCTCTCTTACCCTTACGTTACTTACTCGATCAAACCACCTCACACCACACATTGTCCTCAAACATCTCATTTCCAGCACATCCATCCTCCTGCGCACACCTCTATCCATAGCCCACGCCTCGCAACCATACAACATTGTTGGAACCACTATTCCTTCAAACATACCCATTTTTGCTTTCCGAGATAATGTTCTCGACTTCCACACATTCTTCATTAAACATACTTCTGCAAGAGGGAAAACTGTTTTTTCCCATTTTCCTTTGTAATTCCCTTTCAATTATCAGCACACCAGCCTGGCCAGTGGTGTCGAGGGTATGGTGAAGATAAGTTTGCTGGAGCGATTCATACTGCAGTCGCCCACAAATGTTGGCGTTTCCAGTTACCATCATTATCATCATCATCAACATCATCATTATGATCATCATTTCTATGATACTGATGTTTATACTGCAAATGATTTTATGACCTGCAAACTTTATTCACAGGAGAGGAGAGGAGTTCTGTTCACTGGTGTTAACCTGCATCCTGAGGAGCGCGAGTCAAGTCAGTGAGGAGGAGGAAGGGGACTGAGGGAATTGACGGGAGGGGGGTTTGAAAGGGGAGTGCAGCCTGAGCAGGGGAGGGAGGCCGGGTGCGACGGAGCGCGGCCAAGCCTCAGCTCCGCCCTGGTGATCTGAGAAGGTTAAGAAATGTCTGCAAGACTTCAAGTTATGCAGGGAACTTGGTTGCCTGCCAGGCAGTGATAAGGCTTGCCCCAGCCTGGCCCCGACTACTGAGGAACACAATAGCTATAAAAGTGTTATTAAAGATGATGGGGGCGCATGTCTCGCGACCCGAGGCACGCACTGATTGCCTGCCGGAGAGGCTGACTTCTGGAGTGTCGTGCCCCAAGCAATGGCGAAAGCACTTTCTAATTGTCAAACTAGTATCGCAGGCAACCACGCTAGGCCCGTCAGCCAGGAGCACGACTACACTTACACAGTATCATACTGTATTACACTGTATCATACTGTATTACACTGTATCATACTGCATTTACCATACTGCTGTGTATTGTTCTAGGCTGCACTGTCCCATCATGTATTGGAAAGCATTGTCTTGTGTGTTAAGGAAGACCTTCCCCTCCCCTGCAACAAGTGGCCAGTGAATATTACAAGTATTTCCAAGTACTGAAGGCAGAATGCATGAGTCAACAACGCGAGAAAAGAAAAATTTTAAATCGCGCTACACTGATGGTTACTCGAGAAGTACTATGATGAATGCTATCACTTATCGTCCCTTCTGATAAAGACCTTCCAAAAAATCGTTCAACTGACAGTGGCTCCTCAATAGAAAGCTAACCTAAAAGGATTCAAAATGTTCATCCATTATGAACACTGGAGTCAACAAAGTGCATAAGCAGTGGCAGAGTCCACCGTGTGATAACCTTGCGTGAGGAACAACGGTCCAGACCCAGCCGTGTCCCCCAAGCTCCTCCTCCACATCCTTGGCTCTTCCAAAGCAAGAGAGGTCGCCAGGCGCTTGCTGCTCGGCCTCCGTGTTGCTGCCTCGCTCGCTAACACTTATGATGCCGTCTCCATCAGCCGAGCCCTCATGACATCATCTCAAGGGCGACATGTAATCTAAACTTGTAAACAACTCGAAAAAGTGGTTCGAGAACAAAACAGCGATAGATGGTGTCCACGTAGGACCCTATCTGCCAGCATGGTCGTCTGCTAGGAAGATATATTTTTCCTTCTTTAAAAATGAAAACGAGATGTTTCATTATTTTCTCCCTTAGTATGGAAAAGAGAAATGTTTCAAACAGTCCAGTTTCATAAGCTTTCAGGAGTGACTTTGACTTATCACTATTGGAACGTTAAGGAAAAAGAACTTTTTAACAGATTAGTTAAAAGAATTTCAGCAGATTTCTCGATGGACGAAGCCACGGTGTAATCAGCTGTTCCCCCCTTACAAACACTTGGCGCTCCTTTTGCAGTGAATCGTGAGACAGCCAAATGCCTCATCTGTCACATCACATTCTTTCCCGAACCCAAGCGCCACCTCGATGTTAGCAATTATAAGCCAAGCTTTGCCACTCTCCTGCACCTGGTATCCTTCTTGTTCGCCTCTTGCGACGTTGAATGAGACTTGGGGGGCTATGTGACTTCAGCCTAACCTTTCCTAACCCAGTGATAATTTTGCACTGCTATCGTACGCTTAAGAGAGCGTCTGTCTTACCTCTCACTGGCGAGAGACGTCTTATAAACTAGGCAGACATTATGGGTCAAGATTAATGACTCATTTACTACTTCAAATCAGCCTCGTTGAAGTCGTCATAAGCTTTCATGACCTCGTTATAAGAGAACGAATTCCTCAGAGTCTTATTATGAATTTTACAATCATAATGAAGACTTAGTACCCCTGACGTATGATGGGCTGGCGTTGGACCCAACCCATTATGGTCAGGCAATCATTCCCAAGGGTGGTGTTGTCGTGTTCAAGATGTTAAGTGCTCGCCTCATGCCATACCCGCCATCTGAGCCATCTAGACCCGTGTTACAAACCTGAACCTATCATCATCATCATCATCATCATCACATCTGCCTATCTATCCTTACCACAACCACGGATCATATCCTCATAACCTCCTTACCGGACAGTGATCTGCCTGGCCTGCTGCAGCTGGGCAAACCACTCATGAGTTCATATTAACCAGCCCTCAATAACTACGTCACTTACTTTCATCCACCAACAATCTGTACACGGCCTGATCGCAGGTGGCAGACAAGTGCTGCTCCTTCACTGTGACCCATTCACTCACCCTGGGAGATCCTGAGGTTTAGTTTTCACTCTTCCCCATCTCCTCCTCCTCCTCCCTCTTCCCCTTCTCCTCCTCCTGCTGTAAGAGGGTGTGGTCGTGGCCCGCTTTGCCGCGGTCTCCCAAAAACCCCTGAATCACCTACAAGCCGCAGATGAACGATTCAAGGAGCTTCAGGGCAAGAGGAAAGCGAAGACGAGCCATTTAAAGCCAAGGATTCGTGTCAGGTTAAGTTCTGGCGAATCTTTAACGGATCATGATGCTGCATTTGGAGTTGCTAGAATAGCAGGAGTTGCTAGAGCAGCAGGAGTTACTTGAGCAGCGGACGTTGCTCGACCAGCAGGAGTCGTTCTAGTACAAGGGGATACTTGGTGGATAACAGGTAACCGAAGGCTCGTTGGCCCATGTCTTTGTTATCTTGGTTATCTCCTCACCGTTCGCTCCCTCTGGTAACAAATGCTGACAGGCAAAAGATTGGAAGAAAATCCACGCATTTGTGAAGTCAGCCTGCACAGAATGTAACAGGACAGAACGCCACGGAACATCCTGCTGTAGATTCTTACTACACTCTCCCATCCCCTACTGCATTACAGTATATTCTTAGGATCTGAAATAAAAGGATTATTTTCTCGGTCATTTTTCATTTTGTCCTCATTTAATTGATACCAGAACTAAAGGAACAATTTGCCTTATGTAATATTGGTTATTCATAGTCTTTACAATGATAGAGTTTGAATAATGTCAAAGTCGAACACATCTATTTGCAAAAAGGCTTTTCAATGTTAAATCTTTGTCATAATAAATGTATTTCCTTGTATTTCAAAATGGTTCTCGTAATCAACGTTATCGAATTTAGTCATGATTTTGGAAATGTGTGTCAGGTCACAGTGATCTACGTTTCTTAAGAGTAGAGTAATCTAGTCTACATAGTCTCTCTAAGTACGACAAATTTCTCACAACTGGATTCACTTTTGTCGCTAGTCTGTGCACCTGTTTCATTTTTTCCCCAATCTATCTATAGAGCGGGGATCAGAATTGGACTTCATGTTCAAGATATGTTCTTACTAGGAAGAATCAAATCTGCTTCCGATGTTCTGCAGTCGACATTCCTAGTCATGAAACCTACGATGCGTTTTCGTCTTCCATGCTGCTAAAAAATTATACTTCAATTTATCACTAATAACAACTCCGAGATCCTTTTCCTCATCACTTTGAATAGTGTTATCTGAACATCTGATGACTGTGTTTAGTGTCCTTATCTCCTTGGTGCATAGTCTTACATCTGTCTTTGTCAAATCTCATCTGCCATTTATCTGTTCGCGCTGCTAGTGTGCAAGATCTCTCAATTATTTCACAGTCTTGCCCTCCTAGTCTTATATCGTCATCACAATTGGAGTTCTTAGAAACGAGATCCAATTCAGGATTATTATGGCATACCCTGAGAAGGGGGCCGATGACCGACCCTGCGGCACACCACTCGTCACGTACTGTCAATCTCAGGCCTCGACATCTAGATCTACACGTTGCTTTCTATCAGTGGGCTAGTCATTTGTCCATGCACAAACTTCGACCCCCTTTTTAATTCACATAAGAGTCTCTCATATGGTACTTTATCAAATGCCTTTTGAATTCTAGGTATATTACATCAAAAGTCCTAGTTGTCATATGCAACATTGGAAAATTCTTGTTAATTTCGACCAGATTTTCGATGTTGTTGAAGTCATGGTGGGTTGTCCAGTATCATTTCACCATCAGGAGAGCTTACAATTTTGTCTCATTATTCTTCGATCATTGTCAGTCTAAGGGTGACGTGAGGCTGACTGGGCGGTAATCTGAGGTACATTTCTTGTCTCCTTTCTTATATAAAGTGACGGCATTTCGTTGAGTAGCATTATGTCATCCTCCTCCTGTTGTTTAGGTCTACATATACGACATCAAAATTCAGTTTTTTTCGGCAATATCAGCGTAGACAGAAATCATACAAAGACCATACATGGGTTTTTGGAATCATAAGTAATGGCATCGAGGCACGCTCACCTCAACTGCAGCAAAGCTTTTTCAACATATATCAAAATACCGTCAGGTGTGTGTGTGTGTGTGTGTGTGTGTGTGTGTGTGTGTGTGTGTGTGTGTGTGTAGCAGAGGGAGTGGGGAAGCCTGTGTAACTGCACTTGGTCTGTGACCTCATCTGACCTGTCCTGCCTTGTGTCCTTCCACCGCTAAGGTCGTGACCTCTATCACAGTCATATTCCTAATCTTCCCAGTCCCATACCTCCGCCTGGTTCCTCACCTCTAGTGGACTCATGCTGCCATGTTCTCTATCATCCTGTACATCATCCTGTGCGTCATTCTCCGGTACACTTAACCTATTCTGGATCGGTGCTCACTGGCCTCAACTCCAGTTGTAGACCAACAGGTATTTCCAGCTGACTGGGTGGTATAGCTAGCTTCTGTCTCAGCTTCCATACTCGCCATCCCGATAGCCAAACTATTTAACTAACTTTATTTCTATGCTGGAAACTCCAGTCACAAAGTCCACATCATGGCCAGGCCTTAATTGAAATATGAAGAGATTGATATAAAGACGTTACTGATGTCTCCCTCTAGCAAGTCTAGCTGGAGCGGCTGCAGTTGCTAGAACAGCAGGAGTTACGAAATCAGTAGGTGCTCCAAGAGCAAGAAAAGATGCAAGATCAGCAGATGCTGCTTGGTAGAGTAGCAGAAGCTGCTACACAAAAAAGAGTTACTGGGGTAGCAGAAGCTCCTACAGCAGAAGGCAGCGGGAGAAGCTAGAGCGGCAGGAGGAGCGTGCGTGAGGGAGTCGTAGTTATAAATATATTCTTAGTAATCCTCGAGCATAAGCAGCAACACCGTTATCAATACTACCAGTAGTAGCAGACGCATCAGTGTTAATCCCTGATAGTAACGAATGCAGCAGTGTCGTCCCCGTTAGTAACACATTTAGCAGTGATAACCCCGGCAATAACAGATGTAGCAATGATATCCTCGCAGTAAGAGATGTAGTAGTGTTACCCATGGTGATGTAACTTTGTCACCGCCGGTAGTAACATGTAGCAGTGTTACCGCAGTAGTAACATGTAGTAGTATTGCCCCTGGTGGTAACAGATGTAGCAGTGTTACCTCCGCCGGTGTTAACAAAAGGAGTAGCAACAGCAGGAGAGACACCATCAGGAGGGAGGGCGTCAGGGATCATGCATTCCTGCACTTTCTCTTGCTCTTTCTGGGCAGATTATGGTGGTAACCTTTGCTCTCGATGTCCTACACACGCTTCAGTAAATGCCTCAGTCTTCCATGACTCTTCTTTTTTCTTTCTTCCTTTACTTGATCGTAGGTAAAAGATGAACTAAAATATAGTTCACCAATAGTCAATTTCACCCTAGAGCCTAACCTGTAATACAAGTACGTTTGCTATCACACGAAGGTCGAGTCATAGCCCACAGCAGTGGGCAGAACATATCTCAGAGGTCCACAAGTTGAGACTTTCTCTCTTACACTTTTCAGACTTTCTTGACTTTCTCGGCTCCGTCGGCAAAAAGTTGAGTTTCTGAATAACGCGTCATCAAGAAGTCATGAGGACGCATTAGCCTAACCCCTTTCCAGTCATTAAGATTCAACTGGCCGTTCGAGGAGCTCAAGATGTTGCATTTAGCTTTGCCAGCTTACAATTGATACAAAAGGATGTTACATTACGTCATACGAACGAAAAAAGTGGATGCTTCAAGCTTTTAAATCACTGATGACGCTTAAATACCCTTAAGACCTTTTAAGTTTGTTAGGGTTCAGCACGCAGGAGGAACGTTCATGTTTTAATCACTGCAACTGTCTTCTGTCTTAAAGGGAAGGAAAGAGGGTGTCCAGTAATACTCTGCCTTACTTTCTGAGTTCCTTCCTTGGTCGTCTTTCGTAAGTTGTTTTTTTCTGTCTTCTTTTGTCTTCCTTGTTCCTGTTTCCCTTAGTCCTTTTTCTGTCATTCCTTGGTTCTCCTGCTTCAGTCGGTTTTTGGTTCTCCAGCTCAATCGTTCCTTGATCCTTCTGGTTCTGTTGTTCCTTGGTTCCCCTGCCTAAGTCGTTCCTTGGTTCCCCTGCCTATGTCGTTCCTTGGTTCTCCTGCTTCTGTCATTCCTTGGTCCGTATAGTTCTGTCATTCCATGGTTCTCCTGCTTCTGTCGTCCCGTAGGTCCCTCTGCTTCTGTTGTTCCTTAGTTCTGTCATTCTCTGGCTCTCCTACACTGCTGTCGCTGTAACCTCTGCCATACACTTCTGTTGCTGTTTCTAATTAAGATATACGCAGCTCATGAAAGGCCTACTGGGCACAGTTATGATTATATTTGTGCTCAAGGGAGATCACGCACTCTGTTATGTTCAGGGCCAAAGCTTCAGCGGCACGTAGCGCATGTTCTGAAAGATATCGGTCAAAGGTTCCTTGGCTGTAAGTGCAAAGGTCGAACACAGCTGTATCTGGAAACACAAGTGACCTAAAATGGCCCGAGTTTTTTTTTTTTCTTTTTTTTCCTTCCACACTCAGTTATTTTCCCATTTTCTTTTCTTGTCTATCGTGAGATTGTTTCAAGAGACAGCGATTGCCTAGAGCAGTCCTGGTGGTTGATGCAATCAATGCCGATGATACATCGATGCCGAGAGAGAGAGAGAGAGAGAGAGAGAGAGAGAGAGAGAGAGAGAGAGAGAGAGAGAGAGAGAGAGAGAGAGAGAGAGAGAGAACAAGCTTTTCACTTCCGTTAGAAATTACATTAAGCCTGGCTTCATAGCCAAAGGGATCACACTCCTCTAGCAGTATGAGTCTAGTCTCTTCTATCATCACTGATGTTTCAAGAGGAGAAAATTAAACTGCGCTGATTGAATATTTCCACAACATTCACTGGTTGTGCAGCGCTTTAACACTCAGCTTAGAAATGAGTGATAACCCCTCCTTCAAGATCAAGATCTGCAATCCTCAAACACAAGAATATCTCGACATGAGTTTCAAGGATTCACAGAGTCCAGAATCTCTCGAGCTTCCGTAACAATGGTGATTCTCAGAGTCCAGAGGGTCCTCGAATTTCCTGAGAGTTTAGCTGTGGTTCTTTAACTGTTGTCTTCAGATGTCACTGTGTCTTATCCTGGATCTCACGGTTTGTTGACTCGGGGTAACCATCTTTGGTCAAGGTCTCCAGCTGCCTCAGTCTCCCTCCTGGCCACTTGTTAATGAATTATTCAAAGTCAATTACTCGCATCTGTATGTTATAATGTCTTGAGGTTCCCCAGTCACTTGTGTATCCATCCATCTTATAATCTTTCAGTATTTGCGTTCTCAGTGTCTCGCGATCAGTCTTCCTGATCTTTGAGGTCACACTTGCTCTCTTTACCATGTCGTCTGTCGAAGATGTCACACACTTAGGCATCGCTTCGTTCCTCCGTCCAGCCGTCTTGGGGAGTCACATTAACCTCCACATCATTTACTAATGCAACTTTATCCGTTTGTTTCCCAGCAACTAAAGAACTGAATCACATAAGAACCATAACTCTAGCTGGAATTCTGCTTCGAATTATGCCTCTTCTAACTTAGGTTTAACCTGGAACTTTTTTTGGCACACACCTTGAGGAAAAGTCCATCTTTGGCCTTGGTAGTTAATGTAGGTTTACGATTATTTTTCAAACAGTACCTCAACCCGTTTTGATTGCAATGCCAATAACTATGATGGACTGAGGGCAGCGCCAGTGTTCCATGCAACACCCTTCTAAGTGATGGTTTCAAGTCAACGTACGAGAATATGATACTGTACAGACAATTTTTTTTTCTTTTTTGTTATTTCAATTTCCTAATAATGAAATACTTCACAAGACGTTGGGAGTCTTTGTTTGGATTCTCAGAAATACATCTGTCTTCCCTTTGTTCTGCAAAGTGTTTCGAATTTTTTGTCGCCGACTGTGAATGAGATCTGGAATCATCTTTATTGTTTCCTGTTGTTCAAACACATTTCAGTGATTGTTTCAATCTGTAATCATAGGTGATTGTGTTGTAATGATCAATATCAACCCTCTCAGCTTCATGATCTTTCTTGTACCTTTTCCAGTTTATCCAGCGGTCACCAAGAATGTGATCATCAGTCAAGACTTTGGTGCCAGAGCCACCCAGTATCTTTCACAGAGCTACGCTGGTGCCACTCATCATCTTCCAGAGAGCTACGCTGGCAAGCCTTTATATTTCCAGGGTAGGGTTGGCCTCCAGATTTAAACTCCAGCTTTAGGGCCCACGCACACATCAGCCTACAAGTCTAAAAGCCTGGAAATCTTATCGAAAGTGTTGAAATGCTCCCTATTCTTATGTTCTATACCCTTCTGAGCACGACGGTACGACCCTTGAGCATAACGTTACGACCCTTAAGAATAACGATACGACCCTTAAGCATAACGGTACGACCCTTAGGTATAACGTTACGACCTTTAGGCATAACGGTACGACCCTTGAGCACCTAGCGATCTTTAAAAAAAGACGATACGATCTTTGAGCACAACAATGCGACCCTTGAACACAAGTGTACAATACGACGGTTCCACACCATCTTTGCTCACGACTATACTACCCTTGATTATGATGGTTAAAGGTCACTCTTTAATAACCAATTGGTCGTACCGTCACGCTTGAAGGTCATGTCACAAAGTGAAGGACTGTCACGTCGTGCTCAAGGAACTTCGATAGACACGCAGAGATTAGAAAGGTGGTTTGAAAACGGGAGGTTTAGAACACCGTGGCTTGATTTCGTCGTCATCATGATTGTGAAATTGTCCGTTGTTATCGATCGGGAATCACGTGATTGTTATTACCGGTAATAACGAGTTTTCCCAACTCTAACTGCCTCGTAAGTGGAGCAAGTGATTAGATTACCCCTCGAATTGCTCGTTCCCCCCACAACGTCACGATCCTTGTGTGATGGTAACACATCCTTGTTGCTGTCTGGCCAGTGTTACTTCTTTCTTCCTTACGTTACATTTACTATTGCTGCATTTCTTTCCCTCTTTTTCGTCTCCTTTTCCTTGTTGTTCTTGTCAGTGATTTCTTTTGTCTTCCGTTTAGTAAAGTTGTAGTGTTATATATGTTAAACATTCTACTCGACAATGTTCTTGCTGGTGATCTGCCTCACTTGCTTTCTTCTTTAGAGGTACTGTTGCTTTAAATGTTGTCCTATGTCCGTGTGTCATCATTACTATATTGCACGTAGTGTCTTCTGTGTCCACGCTGTGGCTGTGGGCCCTGCCGTGCTCCATTCCGTTCCTAGACTGCTCTTTCAACCATGGCATCTATGTCGCCTATGTTACAGTTGGTCTGTCTTGAGGTTACATAGTCTCTGTTATCCTGGATTCTGTGTCGCTTCTGTTACTGCAGGTCTGTCTTGGGGTTACACAGTTATCTTTATCGAGGCTTCTGTGTTGCCCATGTTACAGCCAGGTCTGCCATGAGGTTACATGGCTTATAAGAGCTGTCCCCACCTTTACGATGACTAGATAGTTAATTATAGTAGTAGTATCCACCCTTACATCACTGCATGGACAGATAGCATATGAGTACAGTACTCACGACGATCATATGAATGCAACACTCACAACAGAATCACATGAACGCGGTACTCACGACAGAATCATGTGAGTACAACAATTACGATAGAATCTCCAGTAAAGCTTCTCGGAACTTGAGTGAACAGCTGAGCACTCAGAAAGTCTCATCTAAAATGTTTTATAGTCCACTGGACAGATCGTCTCCCTTGCCTCTTCGCTGTCTGAAAGATAGGAACAGTAGTCCCAGGTCAAGGGCATCACCAAGTGTGGGCGATAGACACTGTGCAATACGAAGATCTCAGCTGATTGGGATACAATGACGTCCCACTGCTATATGACGTCAGCTGAGGGGGACCCACTGACGCCACACTGTTGTATGACGTCAACGAAAAGGGAACCATTGACGATATACTATTGTATGATGTCAGCTGAGGGAAGGAAGCACTGACGATACACCAGTGCATAACGTCAGCTGAGATAATGAGGCAATGACGGTACTCTACTGGATAACGTTAGATGTGGGAAGCATACACTAACAGCCTAATGCCGTATGACGTCAGCTGAGGAGGCAATCTATATTCCAGACCAACGCGAGACAACGACCACCGAATCACCAATGAGAGACCCGACCACTGATGGGTAATGTGAAAGTCGTACTTGACCTGACCTGCCCATGTTTGTTATTCTTCATGATGATTTCACTGTTGGTAGACCTGTCTTCCCCATACTCCTCCCATGTCTTTCCTCCTCTATTTCCCAGATACTCTTTCTTGTACCATGCAAGGGTCAAAGTTCATAGGTCCAATGGTGTTTGGTTGTTCTGAACACCACGGGAAGACACTGAAGCAAGATGCCACAGACCTTGAGCACGATGGTATGACCCTTGGGCACGACGATACGACCCGTGGGCACGATAGCCAGGCCTTTGGCTTGAGCCTCAAGGGTTAGGGTCAAAAGGTAAGTTCTCATACCAAAGGGTCGAACCGTCGTGCTCCAGAGTGGCACCGCCGTGCTCGAGGGTCGTCCCGTCATCCTCCTGTAGGTTGGTGCTCCGCTGTTGTCGTCCAAGGTAGTAATGTCGTCGTCGGGTGTTGTAGTAGCAGTGCAGGAGGAGTGATGTTGTGGTCAGGGTCGTTCTTCAGTGTTTGTGTTGACGCAGAGCTGCTGCTGCACTGGTCACTGTCGCTGCAGCTGCCCCGGGGGAGCATAGCTCGGTGTTACTGTAGCTGCTGGTGTTGGAAGGGTTAGCATTTTACTTAGCAGTGATGTCGTTAGTGGTGCATTGCTTGGTGGTGATGTTGTTGGAGGTGCACTGCTTGGTGGTGATGTTGTTGCAGGCACTGCTCGGTGATGTTGTTGGAGGTGCACTGCTTGGTGGATATGTGGTTGGAGGTGCACTGCTTGGTGGTGATGTGGGTGGAGGTGCACTGCTTGGTGGTGATGTGGTTGGAGGTGCAGTGCTTGGTGATAATGTTATTGGAGGTGCACTGCATGGTGGTGATGTGGTTGGAGGTGCAGTGCTTGGTGGTGATATGGTTGGAGGTGCACTGCTTGGTGGTGATGTGGTTGGAGGTGCACTGCATGGTGGTGATGTGGTTGGAGGTGCACTGCTTGGTGGTGATGTGGTTGGAGGTGCACTGCATGGTGGTGATGTGGTTGGAGGTGCATTGCTTGGTGATGATGATGTTAGAGACGCATTCCTCAGCGACGGTGTAGTCGCTGGCCGGAGATGTATTGCTTGGTCATGTTCTATTGCAGGTACGTTTCTTGCTGCTGTTGTTGTTCTTGTTGCTATTGGTAGAGGTGCACAGCTACGTGCTATTGTTGGAGTAGCTCCTAAGAGAAGAGATAATGAAAACGAGCGAAGACTTGGGGAATAACAGGAGGTGAGCGAAAGTGAGTGTGACAGACGTGGGATGGAGGGGCAGGAGTAATGCCAAGGGCCGAGGCAACCACTGTTGAATCTCACAGACAGACGGACTCATGCACCAGGCACACACACACATTTACGATGATCATCAAGATTACTAATTTCGTCCCTCATATTTTGACGAGACTGATTAACGCATTAATCTCTGGTCTCGTTTAGCTTCTCAACCTAATACTTCACGACGCACGCAAGAACTGCTGAGTGATGATGACTTTCCACATATCTGTACCCGGGAGAACCAAGGCGACTCTTATACACGCTGCAGAAGACGGCCTCATGACACCACCACCTCCAGGCTGTCTTAAAAACTCGTCGGCCCATCTGTTCCATAACTTTTCCAGCGTTCATGTACAACAGTGACAGCCCCTGACAGACCTCGGCCACGCGAGAAAATGCCAGACGATGTGTTTGTTTATCATTGGGGAGGAGGGGCTGACCCATCTGCGGTCGTCCCCAGCTCGTGAGGAGAAATTCGATCAGGTTGAACAATTTCCATATAATGAAACGTAATCATACGGGGATACTGAGCACTTGTCAAGACGGGACACAGGTCCCACAGTGGTTCCTGAGCGCACAGTAGAAAGTACACAGGGCGCGGAGCACTTGTCAGGATGGTATACAGGCCTGACAGTGATCGCTGAGCTGACAGGAGAAAGTACAACTATGTCTGGCTTCACTGTACGCGAATAACTGTCCATGAACGAGGTTAGAACCCTGGGATTCCCTCTCAGAAGACGACAACAGCTCATTTATGCCCTTCCCTCAGTCTTGTAATCTGCAGAGTGGGCCTTTGTGAGCAAGGAGACAGAGACAACAGCAAGAAAGGACCTCACATTTGACAGGTCTGAAGGAAAAGCAAAAGGAGTACATATTCCGGCTTGCATATTTCTGCCAAGGACTTCACTCACTGGACGTAAAAACTACTGATATGTCTTGTAGAAGCCTATATGTTTAACTAGTGGCATTACTTTGTATTGCTGTATCAAAGAGACCAAGAGCCTAATTTGGATTCTAAGTGAAATGCTTTTATTTGGAAAACCACGACACAGTAGTGTAGTAATGACCAGTCTACGGTATTATCATAAAACACAGACTGTATGGAAACAACAGTGGAGTAATGAGGATGTGACCTGTCCAAGCATCTATTAGAGGTTGTAACCTGCTCCAGCATCCATCAGAGGTTGTAACCTGCTCCAGCATCCATCAGAGGTTGTGACCTGCTCCAGCAGAGACCAAAATTTGTGACCTATCCCAGCATCCATCAAAGGGTGTGATTCACTCCAGCATACACCAGAGGATGTAACTTATCCCATCATCCATAAGAAGTTATGACTTGTCCCAGTATCCATCAGAGGTGATGACCTGCGACAGCACCCACCAGAAGTAGTGACCTCCTCCATACAGAGTTAAGGTCAGCTCAACTTAAGCTGAACTACCAAGTATCAAGTCATCATGTCACTGCGATTATAGATACTTAATAATTTCAATTATCCAGACCACGTAATATCTCTAATTTCTATAAGAAAAAGGATTTTTTTTTTTTTTTTACAAAAGTTAAATGTTTTCTTCGATCAATATCACTGATAACTAGAAGAAATATTGAAGAGCCCTTGACAAATGACTACCTGTAGCTTTTGCCAATGTGTAAGTAAGGCCGTGGATAAGTTCCCTGGCAGCAGAAGGAGGTCCTTGGACCGTACCAAACACACACACACCAACAGCGGCATGAGGCCACCAGACCAAGAGACCGACCCTCAGGCCACCAGACCAAGAGACCGATCCTCATGACCGCCAGGATAATGATTACAATTTGCCTGGTGCATTTCCCCCATACCGGACTCGTCCTACTTAAATCATCTCTCGTGGCGTGCTATATCATCATCCATCACTGTTCATCACACAACTTGAGATGAGACCAAATACCAAAATGAGCACATTCACTATAAATTATGTTAATTCAAATTCGTGTGTCCCTTAGCCTCAGAAAGGATGACAACACACTCCTTGATCTACATATGTAGATCAAATGCTTTATAAATTACTTAGCAGATCCATAATTCATAGCATAGTGGTCTGCGTTCATGACGTCTGATACAAATAATCCATGCGCCTTAGTTCCATCCTAGGCGCATACGCAAGCTCACCGAAATTTCCATCCTTCCTCTGACTGACAGAAATGGTTACCATGTTGGGCTGGGTCAGAGCACTACAGCCGTCACAGGTTGCCTCAGAGTGCGTCCAAATCCAGGTATGTGTACATGCTGTGCCACAGTAGGTAAAAGATGCTCTACACCGTCAAGCAACTTCACCAAGCACAAAGAAGCACAAAGCGACACATCTTTACATTGCACGTGCGTGCGTTAACAGGATGTCACACTACCACACCACTAGCACTTTACTAAGGGAAATTGAAGGTGCTGAACCTGGGACAGGAAGATGCACCATTATCTCCACATATGGATGCATCTTCACTGCACTCCAACACCCAGGAAGACACAGCCAGTGTAGGTGAACAGCAATCAAACTGTCCAGATGCTAAGAAGTATGCTAAGCTGAACAAATACTGCTAAGTGGTATGCAAACTTTTGATGGCAAAAACGTCGACGAGCAGGTCTTTTAAAGTGGACAGTCTCCCACTTATCAGTGCAGCAGGTCAGTCATCAGCGCTCATATAGAGTGTGCCTGGAAGTCCAACAGTGGCTGATGGCGCTGCTTGCCTCAGGCTGAGTTGAGGACAGCAAATACAAAAACACATCCAGATCCCCATTGCTATGGAACGGCCTGCCGCCGCCCATCAAAAACTGTTCAGGCTTGTCAGGCGTGTCTCCTAAGCAAGGTGTGGGATTACACGAGGCTGTAGGACATCGGGCGAGATATGCTCCGATATGTGCGATGTTGTATTGGGGAGACATGCAGCAACACGGCAACCTGGTTCTCTGGTTGATGACAACAGCTTTGGACTCACTAGACACATGGTATTCCCTGGTTGAAGAACAAATAGTTACACAATCCATCAGAACCTGAATAATGTAAATGTTTCATGTGAAACACACGAAGATTTTGAAACATATGAATAGCGGTTTTTATTTTACTGGATATAACTATATACCTTTGGCCAAATAGGCGGCAAATCTCAACCTTGTATAAGGCAGGAGGTGGTGTGTTGATTCAAGATAAAAACAACCTCGGCGCAGTTAAACTACGCATGCTGGACACCACCAATACATATAATTTTCTATACATTGACACTGAGACCAACAATGAAAATCACTTCCGTTCTGGCGTCATTTACAGAACTTCTTAGAATTAGGAAGAAGAGAAAATTTTATGCTAAGAAATAATATATACAGTAAACAATAAGGAAGTTGTCATAGTAGGGACTTCAACAATCAAAGTGTAGGCTAGGATACGCTGACAGCTGAGAAGAGGGATATGGACTGACTAACTTGAATGACGATACTATTCTTGACCAGTAGGCGAATCCGACGAAAAGCGACCATAATATGAAATACAAGATTTGAAATTGATGACTAACAAAATCCTGATATCATACCAGAAAGAAAACTCTGAGAAAAAAAAAAAGACAACAGTATCAACATTAACTGGATAAACCTCCTTGATGTTCTTAAAGTGGAAGACGTGATGTATTTTTAAAAACAAAGGTAATGGAAAACGGAGGAAATCGCCAAGAACTAGTGGAAACACAAAGGGAATGTGAAAGTAAACGTAAACATGAAAAAAAGAATTACCATGAATGTCAGAAATAACCCTATGAAACTATCTTAACAGTAAGACAAAAAAAAGATAAAATATACACTAGAACCACTTTTAACCGAACACAGTGAGGTAATTCATGAAGACAAGGAAACGGTCATGTTTCTTCATTGTCAAGCTTATCAATGGTCAAGCTTCTTAATGATCAAACCTCTAAATTGCTAGACGTAACAAGTGGTGTGCCACAGGGATCAATTTTGGGATCGGTTCTCTTTTTCACATGTATTAATGATACTGATAATGTGGTGCATTGTCTGTGGTCGAAATTCGCGGACGATACCACGCTGGGAAATAAATCTACAATGCAAATTAGTCTTCAGCTTTTAATTGATGGACTGGGCTCACAAATGGCAAATGAATTCTACTATTGATAAGTGCAAAGTTTTACATATCGGTAGTAAAATGAAAAGAGGCTACAGTAAGAATTCAGTTGAGCTACAAAAAGAAAATGAGGTAAAGACGAGGGTGTAATAATCTCTGGTGACCCAAAGCCAAGTAAGCAATGCGCAGAAGCCGTGAAAAGGGCGAACAAAATTCTTGGATTCACAGGGCTTTCAAATTTAAATCTAGGTAAATCATCCTCACGCTGCAACTCACTGGCGCGTCCCCACCTTGAACAATGTGTATAGTTTTGGTCACTACTTGAGGAAAGAGACAATGGGAAGAGTTCAGAGTTTAGCTACCAAGATCATCCTATGTGAATCGACTAAAGGAACTAGATCTATTTAGCTTCGGAAAGGTTTCAATAATCACAATCAAACAAGCTACTTAAGGATAGATTCGTCTAATTTCATTCGCACTAATAGTAAGAATTTCCTGGGTAAACGTTTTACCTTGAATGAGGCGAAGTAATTTTTCTTCAACGAGACTGGTTAACATATGAAATAATTTACTAGTTACAGTGGTTGAAAGCAGCACCACTGGTACGTTTAACATGGGCTTGATAATGTTTCGCTTCAAATCCACGACTGAAATGCTTCCGCCTCCCTAGTTATGTATTCGTACTCGCATCGCATTAATCTATGAATTCCTATTCCTTTCACTATCCCAAACAGCCTCGTTTTGAACCCACTGGTCTGTTCCTTTTTGAATTCATATGTATTATTCACCTGAATAAGATTAGACTTCTTCATTCATTGAGCGCAGACTTCGTGGTTAAGAAAAGATCCTGAACTTTAAGATAAGAACGACAACCTAAATCATGAAGGCCTTTTTGAAACTATTGTTACAAACACATACGGAATAAAAGCCAAAAAGATGTAACACTGACGTGAAATTGCTTCTTTGCAAATGGATACGTCGAATACTGAAATAAGTTACCGTCAAACATTATTAATGCAAAGACTATAAATACCTTTTAAATTTCAATCAAGACAATTTTCTTTCGTCAGTTCAGGTAACTACTAACTGAGCACAAGGAAAACCATATGCTTCAGTTCCCTTTTTTACTCAGACCAGATCCTAAAAATACACTGCAGTGCAGCAGAGCGTAGGATATTGCAATATGATTTTATACAACGATTTTCTTTCCAGTCAGGCCTACTTTACTAACGCATAGCTTTTCTTCCATTCATTCATTTTTCTGCTGCTTGTTGTTGCCGGAGGGAACAGCCTTCTGTCTGTTCTATCCATGCAGTCCAAAACAGACAAGCTAGACATGGGCTAAAGGGTCGTCTGTGGACCATCTTTCCTCCTCTCCTCACACGCTACTCCTGACCTCCCCAGCCCCCACGCTACTCCTGACCTCCCCAGCCCCCACGCTACTCCTGACCTCCCCAGCCCCCACGCTACTCCTGACCTCCCCAGCCCCCACGCTACTCCTGACCTCCCCAGCCCCCACGCTACTCCTGACCTCCCCAGCCCCCACGCTACTCCTGACCTCCCCAGCCCCCACGCTACTCCTGACCTCCCCAGTCCCCACGCTACTCCTGACCTCCCCAGCCCCCACGCTACTCCTGACCTCCCCAGCCCCCACGCTACTCCTGACCTCCCCAGCCCCCACGCTACTCCTGACCTCCCCAGTCCCCACGCTACTCCTGACCTCCACAGTCCCCACGGTACTCCTGATCTTCCCAGTCCCCACGTTCCTCCTGACCTCCCCAGTCCCCACGGCACTCCTGACCTCCCCAGATCCCACGCTACTCCTGACCTCCCCAGATCCCACGCTACTCCTGACCTCCCCAGTTCCCACGCTACTCCTGACCTCCAGAGTCACCACGCAAATGGATGCGTCGAACACTGAAATAAGTTACCTCTGTACCCACGTTACTCTTGTCCTCTCCCCGACCCCTCTATATCCCGACCTTCTGGCTGGGGGCGCCTATACCATTCCTTACATCCTGCTGGAGTTTTGACTGTTACAGTAAATTAGGAATTTACACCACGGCTCGCACGTCCATATCCACTAATGAGTATTTTGTGCAGTATTGTCCTGTGAATGGCGCCTCGTCTCTCTGGTTGCTGCTTGGTGAAATGCGAGGTATTCCCCAGGCATGCGAACTTTTCACTTGGTTTGGATGTTTGCCTCACGTCTGCAGATGAGGGTTCAGTGCACCCAGGGACGGGGCAGTTTCTGCTTCATCACTCATTCCTAATCCCCTTCGACAGCTTTTTATCTACACAGACGCAATATGAGTCAATATCTAGCCGTTATGAGACATATGCTACATTTTAGTTTTCTAGAAGAATCAAGTGTGTTTAGCTTATATTCTCAAAGAACTTCAAGCCTCTCAGTGTGAGACATTTTCAAGCCTATACCCTCAAGGTCAGACAGTTGCTAGCCTGCGACCTCAAAGTTAAGACAGTTCCAAGCTTGTGCTGGGATACCGCCGGCTGAACCGTCACTTGAGAAAAAGAATCTCTTTGGCTAAGTTTACGTGCTTTCTCTAAAAGCCTGTCAACGTCCCCGGGTACGAGTGGTCGAGAGACTTGGACAATGCAGTCAAGAAGACTGGTAGCCAGGAAGACTGGTAACAGCACAAATTAATCAAGATTACTGGTACCGTGGGCAGACTAGTAGCTATGATTACTGGAGACCAGGGAGATCAGTATCCAAGAAGACTTGTAGCCTGGATAGACTGGTGGCCGAGATGAGTCGCAACCAAGAGGACTGGTGGCCAGGAAGACTAAAGTAATGGCGGGAACATCTCTACGACAGCTTTGTCGGGCAGTCCGGACAAGAAGTCATGAAATTCCTGCTCGGTGCCGCCAGAGCCTCACGCGTGATGGTTGTCACTTCAACTCTGAGCCAGTAAGCCAAGACCCAGCAGATGTGGAGTGGAGGTCCGTGCCAGGTCTTACATGAGCATAAGGATTACGCTGGGTTGCATGTGTGCCGGACAACAGCCCTTGGTAACCAGCGCGTCGGCAGCTACACACACTGAGTAAGACTCTCGAAGCACACGAGGACTGCAGCGTTGCCAGCCCGCGCTCAAACTAATTCACTTGACAGATAAAAACAAAGCGAGCCGAGGTATTACATCTGGGTGACCCAACTAGAACTGTGGATGCATTTACGTTGCTCATTACTTATATGCCCATAGTAGCAGTGATGTGCAACACCCCATAAGCAAAATTATCTGGTGTTCAGCTCCCTTGGAAAAAAAGCCGGTGATTGGATTGGTTATCCGTTAGTAAATGAAACTACGTAGCACTCTGTGTTCACCATCCACCAGTACCTAATCTGGCTTGCCATCATTCCTTGGTCAACATGTTCCCTGATACGTGAACCTAACCCCTGCAAGGTTGGTTTAGGCTAAGTTAGGGTTAACGGTGATCTACAGTTGGGGCAGCAGCATCAATAGATTACCAGAACAGCTTTATGTGATCGTTTGATGGCGATGGTCGAATTTTGAAAAGCATCTACATCTGAAACGAATATCCTTTCCGATCCTCAGAACTTGTTGCAATAGTACCAATAACTCTCTTGATGCCCAGTCAGCTTTAAGACATTTGTAGGACTAACCGTTATAGCTCATAGGATCGTACATGGGTGAACATCCAACAAACACATATATTTCAGTTGTGATGAGCATCTAAGGGTCGTCTACGAGACCGAACCGTGCCACACTAGCGCCTGGTGAATCCCTCGCAGCCTGTGTGGCTCAGGGCTGCACTGATATTTTCGCCGAGGATGAAGTTAATGATTCCAGATGACTTCAAAGAAATACATTCCTACTGCCTCTGGTGATGCCTCGGATCTCTTGGTAAGGTGACGGCGTGCAACAGGGTGGTATACTTTCCTCCACATTATTTTCGTGTTTGCGTTCCTTTTATGTTTGCCTGGCCGCAAGTCTTGGTTTACACCATGCGAAGTGTTTCCTTTTATCATAACTGGCAGACAATGATGTGGTTTTCCTCTGGAAACAGCTTGATTAGATTCAGAATAACGAGTGATACAGGCAGATTCGGCCCTCCGGGCCCTCGTACGTTCTCTCCTGCGGAGAACTATCACACTCATCCACCCTGACAACCACATCCTCCCATACTGGCCACCACGCCGTCCCACCCTGGCTAAGACATCCTCCCTCATCAACATCATTCCCTCCCACACTGGCAAACATATCCTCAATCACCATCATCATGCCCTTTCCTCCCTTGCTACCACACACTTCCTCACCAACATCGGGCAGACTGTGCTACCACACACTCCCTCACCGTCATCATGACCTTCCGCCCTTGCTACCACAATCCCTCACCGCCACTATCACTCCCTTCCTCCATGGCTACCACACTCTCCCTCACCACCACACCTTCCTTCCTAGGCTACCACATCTTACTTCACCACCACAACCATTCTGTCCCTTCCTAATTACCACACCCTCTATCATCACCGTCACTCTTTACCTGGCCATGATACCTTGGACGGCAGATGGCAATGTTCAGTGGTTTGCAACCACTCACCCCTCCATTTTTCCCTCTTCATAACTCCCATATTGCCGGGAAACCTTCCTGTTCAACAATATGACTTTCCCGAAAATATTACACGCCAGCAGCCAGTAATTTCTTTCCTGCAAAGGAAATGGAAGCATTACTGGCAAGTATGGGTGGGGTTAGGTAACGTACTTCTGAGAACTTCCTTGCTGTGTCTATAGACAGGAAACGGACAGAAAAGACCGTCTTTTCATTGGATGAATATAAGCAAATAGAAATGGAGGAGATTACCTATTCTCATTAATTATTTCAAAATATAAGTTCATGATTGATTATTTCTATTATCTACTGTCTTTAGTTTCTATGTATTGTTGATCATATCAACATCACAGATTCTATCTTCCCACATCTCTGAAATTCATCTTGGGCCGCGATGATATGAAATACAAAATCGAATGACAGAGATGACAGAAAATACGACGCTTCGTTTATGTTCTTTTGCACGTACTGTCCGTTCTTCACTTTCATGAGACTGTGATTCGTGAGCCGACAAATGATGCAAAAAATATTACAAAACTGAATGTGCACTCTTTTTATACCGTGTCTCATCGCAAGAACTTTTTGTTCCCATGTAATGATCATAAGTCATTCATCTGTTTTCGCCTGACTTTGGTCTCCCGCTATGAATTAGTCACGCTGATTACTTCATTTTTTTCTTTTCTTTTTATTTTTTTTGTATGCAGACTACATACTATTCCAGACTGTACTGGATGTGGCCACACCAGAATCAACAGATTCATTTTCTCCTAAGTAGGTATCCACATTAAGCAGTTTCTACTTCAAGCTTCATTTCTGTAAAACATGATAGGCTTTGGTGCTTCCCCGACGCCGACTCCCCTTTGGTTAGGCTGAGGGTTACCAGTGTGATGGTTGAGACGGGGGCGTTGTCCGTACCCAGCAGCAGAGTGGTCCAGCGGTGGCGTACCCTAGTCTGTAGCACAGGGACAACTGAGGTAAAATGCTTGGGCCATTCGTAAGATGCGTCTCGTTGCCCGAAACGAAAATCCCCTTCAGCACAGTGGTTGGAGATGGCTCTGAATCACCTTAACCCTATGGATAACAACACACACACACACACACACACACACACACACACACACACACACACACTTTAGGAAGCATTTGCATAGCCTCACTGATTACTTTTAACCATCCGAAAGATTTGACCGTACTTGGACAATTACACAATGAAATTAATGACTGAACGATCGGGATGGGTGCAGCGAGCCTTGCCCCTCCCGAAGAGGGTGGAGTTTTAGGGAAAAAAAAAAAAAAAAGGATTTCTCCCACAAAGAGATCAGAAATGGATTCATAAGGGGGAAGGCAGTTATGGAGACACAAGGTCCTCAGATACATTGGAACTCACGTTGAGCCTGACTCTGACTACTTCATTCATAACGTCTTAGAAGAAAACTGAAGATCAGATAGGAAACCAGATTCAAAATGGAGACTGTTTTGAAACTTCCTTAGACTTCAACTGTTTAGTGTAGAAACATAAAGTGAGGAATGGAATACCGCGTTCAGAATATAATGACTATTACATAAGGTTCTATGAATCTGTAACGATGATAAGGTGAGTACGCTGGTATCAATGACAGAGAAATACGGTCAAAAAAGAAAGATGTACAGTTCAGCAAAAGATTAAAAAGTAAGGAACACTGACATATGCTGTGGTGATGAGACAGGAGACATTAAAGACACCTACAATTTGATGGTATAAGACAACGAGGACTGGACATCGTAAGATAAAGAAAGGGGTCCATAAAAACTGAATAACAAAGACATTGTGGACAAGGTAATTGAAATTCAAAATCTGTTTCTTAAAGCTCTAAGGATTAAACTCTTAGTTGGTAAGCCACTGCTCGAGGTGTGGATCCAGAGCGTTGTGTTGCTGAAGAAATAAGATAATTCGCCAGGAACTGAATCTGTAAAGAGTATACGCAGCGGAGTACATTATAGCCCACCTCTCATGATATGGGATGGGTTTGAATCCTTGGAACTCACTGAAACAGTTAAAACAGACATAAGTAGGCTGCTGAAGGACCTTGGTCATAGAAAGCACGCGAACCTGATGTGAAAATCTTCCCATTTGTCCTTAAAAAGTAGTAAACAGAAACACGTGACAGCCGAACTGAAATGTTAGAAAAATCATCAAAAGACGGTTTACTGCCAAGGGAGGAAAGAAAAGCAAATGGCGTTCACATGTTTAAAGGAGGAGGTCGGTAGAATGCACTGTGCAAAAGACCAATATCTGAGAAGCGTTCCGCAGAGCGAAGGAACATTCAGTCCGAAAGCAAAGGAATGACCTTCCAAATAAGAGACAACATGACTAAAACAGATCATACATGGTATATGTAATAAATCTGGACCTCTCTAACAGAGTTCTAGTTCAGACAAGATATGGACTGTATATTTTTGGACCTCCCAAAGGCATCTGACACCGCCAAACACAAGAGGTGGATTAGATAAATGATCTTTCAGGAAACGCGTTAGAGATGTCTAGACGCCTTAATTGGAGCATATACATAACCTGCATGGAAGCGAACTGAGGAAGTATGTCGGCTTTCCGTGGGTTGGGTTAGATAGCAGGGTTCAGCCTCGTCGCCCTGTCATTTTTCTACCCAAATAAATTGTTTACGAGAGGAAGGAGATTCAGATACATGGCTGGCAAAGTTCAACCCAGATAAATACTAGGATAAATAACAGAACTAGTTCCAACTATAATCTGGTGGGGAAACAAATCGTGTAACCATGTGTGAGAGAGGCTTGAGGGTCGTTAATGCACCAAATGCAAAGCAAGATCATGACATTAAGAAGAAAAATAATCTGTGGGATTATTTCAAAATTGCCTTTTAAATCCACAGATAAGGAAACGCTCACTAATCTGCTTTCAGCTTGTTTGAGGTCTGAATCACATTATGCATCTCAAATTTGGCCACGCATGCAAAGAAAGATAAAAATCTAGTAGAGAAGGTTCAGGAAAGGACACAAAAGACGTCACCTGAGATAGTATCGGTGAACTACGAGAAAAGGCTGAAGGGTATGAACTTTGGCCACAGTGGAAGAGAGAAGAGAGGGGAGATCTTATTTCAGTTCTCAAGTTCCTGAATTAAAATGTGTCAATTTTCTTCTTTTTTCTTCTCTTTAAACAACAGAGAACAAGGGGTCATGTCAATAAACTATGCAAATTGTCAGAAAAGAGGAAGTTGTAAAGAAAGATGGGACGCAGTAAAGGAGTGGACGAACAGAGTACGGTAAGTGATGATGGTGTCAAGGCAGACCATACAGAGAAGTTTGAAAAGATATATGATTGTAGAACGATGGACGAAAAGAATAAGCCAAGGGTTAAGACCTTGAATGTAGAGAGTAAAGAAACGTAAAAAGTTATATGATAGGGAAAGGAGAATTAAAAAATGAGCCTTCACGAGTGGAGAACTGTCCTCATTCTGTAAAAACAGGTAATCACACACACACACACACACACACAAGGCTCCCAGTTCTGTAATGTCTGTAATACCTTGAGTGTTTGTTTCCTTTTAAGCCAAATGGCTGCCTACATCAAATAAGCAGTTATTATTTAAACACACACACACACACACACACAAGACACGTGCAGGATTTTCTTTTTCTTTCCTTCTTTTCAATGTGTCAGTTATGGGATTCTTACATGCGGACTCCATAAAGGCTCAGTACTACACCCAATGCTGTTCTTTAGTCTTGAGTCATCTCTTTCGGGGACTGAAATCTAACATTTGTATGTTTGCTTATGATGCCATGCTTACAATCAGAGCATAGAATCCACGAGAATACTACTTCTCTTACTGCAAGACCCGGATGAATGGCACGAGTAATTACGTTAAACTGCCGCAGAAAATTAACGTGGGAGTAAGTAGGAGTGCATCAAGGCTGTGTGATGTTGCAGTGGCCGTTTAATAGTGTTATGGCAGGGGCGCTGCGTGGGGGTGGCGTGATCTATAATCATGGATAAAACATAAGAAGTTGTATGCAGACGACGCTGTATTGTTAGCTGGATCAGAAGAGCTAGATAAAATGGTGGGCCGGTACGATGAAGTATGGAGGAGGTGGATGTCAATATGAATGAATAAAAGTAAGACGCTAGTTTTTCAAAAGGACGGAAGATTAGAATGTAAGATCAGCTTGCATGGTGAAGTCTGAAAGATGTGGACGAGTTCAGATATTTGGAGGTAAATTCTAACAAGGATAGTAATGTAACGCTGAAGTGAAAGATGAGTCATACAAAGGGGAGAGGGGGAGAGGGGGAAGGGGAGGATTTAGGATGCACTGAAAGCTCTGGTGTATGAAAAGAAAAAAAAAAGTAGAGGGTGTTACATAGAAACCCAGACCTCACAGCGAGGTGGTCTGGCTGTAACACCACTGAGGAGGATGCGATCCCCTTAAAAGCAATAGAAGAAAAGACTGGCAATACCAAGGCTCTCATGATATTTTCAAACATAGGATAAACAAACACACCACTGAATATACGGGTGGACACAGTGCTCAGTGCGTCACGCCACCATCATCACTGACAGTGAAAACTGACTTCACGTCATTGGGATAAGGGGGAATATAAATAATGGGGAATAAGAAACAATCTTTGCCACATAAGCATTTTCGACGTGTAAGAATAATAATAACCTGAAGTCGACATTAATGCTAGGCTTTATTTTACACAGCTCGGTCTGGAAAGAAGCTTGTGATCACGTTATTGCAGGCTGAGGACCTCAGGCCCACGTATTCACTTCTGCCTGGCTGATTAGGTACACGTTACAGATATCTATCCAGCGAGTTCTTTATCTTCTTCACTAACTGGTAAATCATAATGTTCCTAGCCATTGTCTAACGTCTTCCCGTAGTTTTCTTCGCAATCTCATGTCTACCGTTCCATTGGTGAATAATATGCGAAAATGCAGGTTTTGAACCACGCCTTCTATCTTTCACAAGTCTATTTATCTCTAGTCTGACCCAGGAATCAAAATCCAAATGATTTCAGTCGTTCTCAGCCACTCTGACTTTTAAAGCATTAAGTACGAGTTGTAAATGTTCTCAGCTGAAATTTCAACACGAGTCTCACCTGTCATAAAAGGTAATATTACACAACAAAATCTAGCCTGAGAAAAGTCAAAGTTTTGAAAAGTGGCATCACTGGTTTCGTTTCACTCGTTCTGAAGTGTCAGAATCCATCCCACTCTTTTTTTAAAGAAGCAACGGCTGCTGTGCTTTCTGAAGGTAAAACTGTGTAACCCAATCATAACATGATCTTTTATCCTCCTCCTTTATGATATACTTATCAAACATCACACTGCAAATGATCCACTGTATGTCATGATCTAATATGTCAAGAACTTCCCTCTAAAAATTTCCCCCCCAATTTAAGCATTTTGTATATTACTGTACCACTATCACAGCTTACATAATTTTGCCCAGTCCTTGTATAATTCATAAGCATTTTCTGCCACAAGGCTTAACTCTCTCTGCATTAACTTCTGAGGCCCTATAGTGAAGCGTTATTTGTTGAGACCAGCTGATGTGCCAGATCCAACATACTAACATGAATTCATCCACACTCTGGATTAGTATCGATGGTTGGGCTGTTTAATATTTACTGTCACTACTTCAAGCCATGTAAAAATTACGATATTTCCTTTCACTGAAAAACAAGGATAAATCATCACGTGTACACACACAATTTCCTGTTGCTTTTATGATAATTTCCTAACCCTCAATGCAGATGGTGGTTCACCCTACACTACAAGCTAAAAATTGTGAGGATGTAATAAATCTTGCGAATGTGATTTTTTCGTGTCTTGGTCTTTTCTCACCTTGAGAACATAATTATCATGAATCCGTGATGACCCTAAACATGTCTTCAAGGGAAGTCACCAAAGAACAAGATATGGTGAGACTTCCTTACGACCTTCTCAATATAGAACTTAATATATACCTAAGCCAAGAGTTGCAGTTGGGTGATTTGTTAAACCTGTTTCAAGGTCACTCAACCGTCTGTTTCAAGGTCACTCAACCGTCTAAATCTTTGTGACCGTGATACCATAGGTCTTGTCGAAAACATCAGTAAACCCTAAACTAACATTTATCAGATTAGGTTGATAAATAGACTAGGTAGACTTACCTGTTTCAGTTACGTGAAGTACAGTGAACTAACGTTATGTTTGATAGGCTAATCTTACCTGCAATCACTAGGCTGAGATCACTGTATTTCCCCATGGTCCAGGGAGCGACTAGAGGCGGCGTCAGTATAGCACTTTTTGTCAAATTTTCTAATCTGTCACACTTTATGTCGAATTTGCGCCAATTTAACGAACCTTCACGCAACTCAAAATGGCTCGCTGTGATCCCGGATGTTCTCATCAGTTGCTTTGTCAAGATCTATACTTGTGACTGCAAATTTTCACTTCGATAAAATATATGTTATGGCAAAATAATTATTGGTGCATGTATTTAATATTTCTATTATATATTATCTGAAATACTAAAGTCCAAACTTATCATATTAGGCTTGATAATCAAAAAAACATCTCATTTGTTTTGTTTACGTCTAATATTACCCGGTTTTACCTTTCGTCTTCCTAGCAGTGCTATTTCGCCACTGCTTTCTTGCCAATCATTTCATTGGATACACGGCAGTCCGAAGAATCCTTTATTGAATTTATAAAGTTCCATTGCTGTTTACAGGACATTAGATCCTGTGCATTCAACGCAGTCGATGAAGAGGAAAACGACAGTCCAATAAGCTCGTTTTGGTAAGAGTTCCATGAACATTTCCACGCTATGTTTATGATATATATTTTCAGTTTCTCGTACGCCTACCATGAGCACACTCCAATACGCCTTTTTGGAAGCTTAGAAGATATCAGAAACAGAATAGTGTGGTAAATGTTAGAAGGCAGACAGATGATTTATTAATTTTGACTATGGAGGCAAATAATGAAAGTCGTGGACTGGAAACGAGATGTTTTTCAAGTCCGTTCTTAAACGTAACTAAGGTACAGCTTTCATTCACTTTACTTGGAAAATCGTTCCATACGTTAACAATCCTCTTGAAAAAGTACTTCGCTTCGTTTCATGTAAATCGTTTGCCCACGAGTTTATAGCTATTGATACAAGTAAGATCAGACGAATCAAGTCTTACGTCGTTTGATAAGACTATCAAATCCTCTAATTATCTTGAATAATTGTATTTGATCACCTCTTGACATCTTTTCTAAGCTAAATAGATTCAAGTCGTAAGCTCATCTCGTGAGAATTGTTTCTCAGTCCGGGAATCATCTTGGTAGCTCGACGCCGTACTCTCCATTCTGTATTATAGCTCGTCTGTTGAACACGAAATGACTAACCGTTGGTTCTGTTCGCCTGTGTGATTGATCACGCGGGATAAAACGCTTGTGTAGCGCAGCCTTAAGGCGGTCCGGGGTTGGTGTTCTCATCTCAACAGGGAGGTTGCCTTTCGGCATGAAAATTTTCAGAACTCATGATTTTAGGCGCAAATTTTAATGAAATGTTGCATTGCTAGTGGCAGGCAAATCTAGGATGTTTTGGTCAACAAAAACGTAAGAGTAGCTTGGAAAAACTTAAGTTTTAAAGGCAGTAGAGGGGATTTAATCCTACGTGCTAATGCGTGGTAACCGGTCTTTTTCTAAAACGTAGCCAAGGAAAAAGTGAAACAAAGAAATGCTAATTGTCAAAGAAAGTAGCACGTAAGAAACTCAAATAACCAACATGATAGAATGAATCATGTAAAGGTACGTAAAGAGACTTATCCGACAAAGTAAACTTCACTAAATCTGACGAAGGAAACGTCACTAAGAAGCGTATATTACCGAAAACAACAGAAGAAACCCGAAGGAGTACTAAAATTGAGTCAGAAACAAGAATGTCTTACTTAGTCAATTGGTGGATTGATTACGAAAAATGGTAACGTGGTTCAAGACAAAGAAGCCATTGTAACTTTTTTTTTGGCAACTTCATTTATGATCGTAAACATTACATATTTCCAGGTCACGAATCCATTTTCATTGATAAATGAAGATAGGGCTCTGTAATGAAATGATGAATGCTGAAGATATGTTATCAGAAACAACCTGAGTGAGAGTAAACAAAACGGCAAGCCCTGATAGATTCTATCCAGACGATGAAAGAGGCGAAACATGAACTTTTAAAGCCTTCGATTGTTCTTTCCAGAAGTTCACTTGCTACGGGGGAAGTTTCAGAGGAATTTTAAGTGCTAGTGTAACACCGATACTGGAAAAAGTAGTAAGTCACTGCTCGGAAATAATTGACCAATATGCTTATCGCCTGCAGTTGAAAAACTTATGGGAACCATCCTTTGGGAGGAAATTGATAGCCATTTAGAAGACCATCATATAATATACGATTCTCAACATGGTTTACGACTAAATCGCTCATGTTTGACAAATCTGTTTGATTTATTTCCATGGTATGATTATCATGTATGATGAAAGTAAGACAGTTGATGTCATCTGTTCATATTTTCAAAGAGGATTTGTAAAGCTCCGCATCAGAGATTACCAGCAGAAATCAAGGCACGTGGGATCAATACCAATTTCACATTCTCGGTTGTTAGGAAATTGGTTGACTGCCCGTGAACAAAGAATAGCGATTAATGGTGACGATTCTGAAAGGTTATACGTAGGAAGCGATGTGCCACAAGCATTAGTCTTGGAACCGATTCTCTTTTCCTTATAAATAAAAGGTATTTGATAATGAGCGGCATTGTTAGAAATCAGAATTTGCAGACGATGCTAAACTAGGAAATAAATCTACAACTCGAATTGCACACCTGCGGCTTCAGACTAACAGACGGGACTCGTACGTGGCGAATGAATTTTGATATCAATAAGTGCAAATTTTACATACAGTAGTAAAACTGAGATAAGCTGCAATGTGAGTTTGTTTAGCTGCAAAAAATAATCGAGGAAAAAGACTTGGGTTTGATAATCTCAGGTGACAAGCCGAGTAAAAAAAGAAAAATAGATTCATATGCAGGGATTTCGAATTTAAAAGCTTCCCTGTTTTGAATGTGTTCAGTTATGTTCTCCCTGCTTGGAAAAAATGGAGAGAGCACAGCGTCGAGCAACGAAGATGATTCCCAGAAAGAGGAAGTCTAATGTAAGTATTCACCATTATCCAAGGCCTTGGTGATATCGATTTAACAAGCTAATGAAAGCTTGATTCGCCAGATTTCGTTCGTAATAATAGATACAAACTCGTGGGCCAACGTTTTTACCTCGAATAATACTTAGTACATTTTCTTTAACAGGATTTTTAATATCAAATGTTTTCTCCAAGTGGTTGAAAATAGTACTACAGATACGTTGTAGAGTAGACTTGATATAAATTTCGCCACATGTCCGCGACTATCATTATTTATGCCTCCTTAGTTACATGAACTTTTTGTATGATTTTCTCTGAATCACCTGCATGCCTTTCTACACTTACCACAGCAATCTGTGAGTTGATCTCTTCCACTAACATAAATAACCTCGAAAGGACGCAGTGGTCTGTTGCTGTTTGAATTTCTTTGTATTCACTTCTCTGTATGATATCCACTTGAACGAAATCAGAATCTGCGGCACTAACAAAATACCTCGCATATGTTACTGGAAAGGGAAACGGAACTATGGAAGTTCCGATTTTTTTTCCTTATACCATTACCACACTCGATGTCATTGACATCACTTGCTGCAAATTCAAAGAACGTTTTCCGCAGCCTTACAGAGCCAGATGTGACTGAACATTGTGATCTTTACGGAACTAGGTGTTACTGAACGCTGTAATCTTTATGAACACAAGTGTGACTGAACATTGAGATCTTTACGGAACTAGGTATGACTGAATGCTGCAGTCTTTATAGAACCAAGTGTGACTGAACGGTGTGATCTTAACGGAACCAGGTGACACTATCTACTGTGATCTTTACGGAACCAAGTGTGACTGAACGCTGTGATCTTAACGGAACCTGGTGACACTATGTACTGTGATCTTTACGGAACCATATGTGACTGAACACTGTGATATTTATGGAACCAGTTGTGACTGAACACTGTGATCTTTACGGAAACATGTATGACCGAACAGTGAATCCGGTAGATATAACCACAATAAAATGAATTTCCCTGGAGTGGTCACCTTAACTTATGGCACCTCCGGGTAGTTCCACAAATACTGCGAGTATGGGGGACATTAACTATTGTGGACAATTAAACCCAGGTGAACTGTTAACCTTTGATATCATACTATAAGCAATTTAACTATGTCAGATAACGTAATCTTAGCAGACGATTTAATCATGTTGCATGTTTAGCTGTTGAACATCTAAACCACACCGTAATTGTGGCAGACATTATGATATAGTGAGGAAAGGGAACTTGACTCAATTCAAGTTGTTTTTTGGAACGGGGTAAAATTATTTGCGGGATTTTCCTTCTCTGTGTGAATGACTTGACAAAAGCGTTCAAATCATAGAGAAAAACTTATGGAAAATGTTATACCTCTAAGAGAAGTAAAGTGTATTCAGGGTTGTGACAACCAGTACATAGACGGATGCAGTCTCCAGTGTTGGTCATATGACATGGTTAATAATTCTTTTCAGTTGAAATGTAAGGTGAGGAAATGGGCACAGCGAAATAAAGAGTAACTTCAACGACAACTTGGTAGAGAAATTATTGCATTCTTCCTCTTTCTTTCATTTATGTTCCCTATTTTCTACTTCAACGTACGTTGCAACTCCCTTCATGAGCGCAGATTTAGACAATGTCTCAGAAGATCAGACGCAAGCTAGTCATGTCTAATGCCTCTTAAACTCGTTTTTACTCCCATCTTTCTATCAAAACCCCTCGCAGCTTTCCCATCTGTGATGGCTCTGTAATTCCCCCGTCGCTACAGCAAACATAGCCACTTAAAATAACATCTAGTCTGCATTGAAAATCCAGCAGTACACAAGCAGTCGTCCGCCTACAAGAAAATGGGAATTATGTTCGTTTATATATATATATATATATATATATATATATATATATATATACGAATAAAGTGTATATGAACGCGCACCTTCATAGAACATACAAAGCTCCAACAGCCAGGATCGAACCTGGGACCCCTTGTGCAACAGGCAGGCATGCTAACCGTTAGGCTAAGGGACTGTATAATAGGAAACAACTATTCGAAATACTAAGTACTCGAATACCCTTCGTCTCACAATGGTGAGCAACGGGGTCTATCGGTTGTTTCCGAACAGAACACATAGCCAGCTGATAGCGTTTTACCGAACCTGACTGTACAACGCTGAGTTATCCAGGTTCGATCCTGGCTGTTGGAGCTTTGTATGTTCTATTAAGGTGCGCGTTCATATACACTTTATTCGTATTCATATAACTCTTTTTATTTCCACATATCTCGATCAAACCACCTCACACCACACATTGTCCTCAAACATCTCATTTCCAGCACATCCATCCTCCTGCGTACAACTCTATCCATAGCCCACGCCTCGCAACCATACAACATTGTTGGAACCGCTATTCCTTCAAACATACCCATTTTTGCTTTCCGAGATAATGTTCTCGACTTCCACACATTCTTCAAGGCTCCCAGGATTTTCGCCCCCTCCCCCACCCAATGATCCACTTCCGCTTCCATGGTTCCATCCGCTGCCAGATCCACTCCCAGATATCTAAAACTCTTTACTTCCTCCAGTTTTTCTCCATTTAAACTTACCTCCCAATTGACTTGACCCTCAACCCTACTGTACCTAATTACCTTGCTCTTATTCACATTTACTCTTAACTTTCTTCTTTCACACACTTTACCAAACTCAGTCACCAGCTTCTGCAGTTTCTCACATGAATCAGCCACCAGCGCTGTATCATCAGCGAACAACAACTGACTCACTTCCCAAGCTCTCTCATCCCCAACAGACTTCATACTTGCCCCTCTTTCCAAAACTCTTGCATTCACCTCCCTAACAACCCCATCCATAAACAAATTAAACAACCATGGAGACATCACACACCCCTGCCGCAAACCTACATTCACTGAGAACCAATCACTTTCCTCTTCCTACACGTACTCATGCCTTACATCCTCGATAAAAACTTTTCACTGCTTCTAACAACTTGCCTCCCACACCATATATTCTTAATACCTTCCACAGAGCATCTCTATCAACTCTATCATATGCCTTCTCCAGATCCATAAATGCTACATACAAATCCATTTGCTTTTCTAAGTATTTCTCACATACATTCTTCAAAGCAAACACCTGATCCACACATCCTCTACCACTTCTGAAACCACACTGCTCTTCCCCAATCTGATGCTCTGTACATGCCTTCACCCTCTCAATCAATACCCTCCCATATAATTTACCAGGAATACTCAACAAACTTATACCTCTGTAATTTGAGCACTCACTCTTGTCCCCTTTGCCTTTGTACAATGGCACTAAGCACGCGTTCCGCCAATCCTCAGGCACCTCACCATAAGTCATACATACATTAAATAACCTTACCAACCAGTCAATAATACAGTCACCCCCTTTTTTAATAAATTCCACTGCAATACCATCCAAACCTGCTGCCTTGCCGGCTTTCATCTTCCGCAAAGTAAGATTATTAGTGAAAGAGAAGAGAGAGGCATTTGGCCGATTTTTGCAGGGAAAAAATGCAATTGAGTGGGAGATGTATAAAAGAAAGAGACAGGAGGTCAAGAGAAAGGTGCAAAAGGTGAAAAAGAGGGCAAATGAGAGTTGGGGTGAGAGAGTATCACTAAATTTTAGGGAGAATAAAAAGATGTTCTGGAAGGAGGTAAATAAAGTGCGTAAGACAAGGGAGCAAATGGGAACTTCAGTGAAGGGCGCAAATGGGGAGGTGATAACAAGTAGTGGTGATGTGAGGAGATGGAGTGAGTATTTTGAAGGTTTGTTGAATGTGTTTGATGATAGAGTGGCAGATATAGGGTGTTTTGGTCGAGGTGGTGTGCAAACTGAGAGGGTTAGGGAAAATGATTTGGTAAATATATATATATATATTTTTTTTTTTTTCTTCTTCTTCTTTTTGCTTTGTCGCTGTCTCCCGCGTTTGCGAGGTAGCGCAAGGAGACAGACGAAAGAAATGGCCCAACCCACCCCCATACACATGTATATACATACGTCCACACACGCAAAATATACATACCTACACAGCTTTCCATGGTTTACCCCAGACGCTTCACATGCCCCGATTCAATCCACTGACAGCACGTCAACCCCGGTATACCACATCGCTCCAATTCACTCTATTCCTTGCCCTCCTTTCACCCTCCTGCATGTTCAGGCCCCGATCACACAAAATCTTTTTCACTCCATCTTTCCACCTCCAATTTGGTCTCCCTCTTCTCCTCGTTCTCTCCACCTCCGACACATATATCCTCTTGGTCAATCTTTCCTCGCTCATTCTCTCCATGTGCCCAAACCATTTCAAAACACCCTCTTCTGCTCTCTCAACCACGCTCTTTTTATTTCCACACATCTCTCTTACCCTTACGTTACTTACTCGATCAAACCACCTCACACCACACATTGTCCTCAAACATATCATTTCCAGCACATCCATATATATATATATATATATATATATATATATATATATTTCCCTGGGGATAGGGGACAAAGAATACTTCCCACGTATTCCCTGCGTGTCGTAAAAGGCGACTAAAAGGGGAGGGAGCGGGGGGCTGGAAATCCTCCCCTCTCGTTTTTTTTTTTAATTTTCCAAAAGAAGGAACAGAGAATTGGGCCAGGTGAGGGTATTCCCTCAAAGGCCCAGTCCTCTGTTCTTAACGCTACCTCGCTAATGCGGGAAATGGCGAATAGTTTGAAAGAAAAAAAGAAATATATATATATATATATATATATATATATATATATATATATATATATATATATATATATATATATATATATATATATATATATTATTCTCATTATTCTCTGAGCGATTGACTTGAATACAGGAGGGATCGGTTCTTTGAGTGAAACACTCCCCCATGCCTAGGAAGTTCTTTCTCTACATATTTTACGTAACTGAATCAAGGCGGAGCAGTCTGACTTAACTCCCACTGTTCGTGATGTATTAAGGATTTTGGTTCCTGGGGCCAAAGTATTCTATCAGTTTCTAAGATTTTTGAACAATTTGTTCATATACAGTATATATTTCTAAAATGTGAGTCTCGGAGAGAGGAGCGAAAATGCATTCTATAAGGGATGATAGGGCCTGGAAAGTTAGTCAGTTGTTGTTTGCTGATATTATAGCACTAGTGGCAGATTCGTGTGAGAAACTGCAGAGGTTGGTGACTGAGTTTGGAGGAATGTGTGAAAGAAAGAAGTTGAGAGTAAATGTGAATAAAATCAATGTTATTAGTTTTAGCAGGGTTGAGGAACAGGTTAGTTGGAGTGTGAGATTGAATGGAGAAAAGTTGGAGGAAGTGAAGTGTTTCACACACCTGAATGGCACTGTTGAAACGGAAGTGAGTCATTGGGTAGGTGGGGGGAGGGCAGGTTCTGGGAGCTCTGAAAAATGTGTGGAAAGAACGTTATCTGGGTAAGCAAAAATGGGTATGTTTGAGGCTTTAATAGCCCCAGCAATGTAAGGCATGGGCTACGGAGGAGGATGTGCAGAGGAACGTGAGTGTGTTAGAAATGAAATGTTTTAGGATAATAAGTGATGTGAGGTTGTTTGATCAAGTAAATGATAGAAGTTAGAAGGGAGGTGTGGTAATAAAAAGAGTAGAGTTAAGAGAGCAGAAGAGGGTGTGCTGAAATGGTTTGACATACAAAGAGAATGATGTAGGAAAGATTGACAAAGAGGATTTATGTGTCAGAAGTAAAGGGAACAAGGTGAAGGGGTAAAGCAAATTGAAGATGGGATGGAGTGAAAAAGATTTTGAGTGATTGTGTCCTAAACGTGCAAGATGCGTATATGGGATAAGGGTTGACGTGCTGTCAGTGGACTGAACCAGGGCATATGAAGCGTCCGGGGTAAAACCATGGAGAGGTTTGTGGGGCCTAAATGTGGAAAGTTGTTTCGGTGCATTACTCATGACAGTTATGGAATGAATGTGCTCGGATGCGGCGTTTTATCTGTTTTAGGCAAATGGTGATTAAGTACGAAAAATTATATATTCATTGTATGTATGGATTATGAAGTGCCTGAGGATTGGCAGAGTGCTTGTAAAGTGCCATTGTACAAAGGCAAAGAGAATAAAGGTGAATATTTAAATTACAGAGTCGTACTTTTGTTGAGCATTCCTGGGAAATTGTATGGGAGGGTATTGATTGAGAGGGCGAAGACATGTACAAAGCATCAGACTAGGGAAGAGCAGTGTAGTTTTAGAAGTGGTAGAGGCTGTGTGGATCAGGTGTTTATTTTGACGAATACATATGATGAATACTTAGAAAAACAGATAGAACTGGAGAGGAATATGATAGGGTTAATAGACATGCTTTTTGGAAGGTCTTGATATATGGTGCGGGGTGTAAGTTGTTAGAAGCAGTAAGAAGTTTTTATCAAGGGTATAAGGAATATGTACGAGTAGTAAGAAGGGAAAATGATTGGTTCCTAGTGAAGGTCGGTCTGCAGTAGGGGTGTGGGATGTCCCATTAATGGGGTGGTTAGAAAGGTAAACGCTAGAGTTTTGGAGAGGGAGGGGGAAGTATGCAGTCTGTTGGTGATGAAAGGGCCTGGGAAGTGAGTCAGTTGTTGTTCGCCGATGATACATCACTGGTGGCTCATTCGAGTGAGAAACTGCAGAAGCTGGTGACTGAGTTTGGAAAAGTGTGAAAGGAGAAAGTTGAGAGTAAATGTGAATTAAAGGAAGGTTATTAGATTTACCAAGGTTGAGGGACAAGTTAGTTGGGATGTAAGTTTGAACGGAGAAAAATTGGAGGAAGTGAAGTGTTTTAGATATCGATATAGCGAATGGCACCATGGAGCGGAAGTGAGTCCTTCGGTGAGGAGGGTGGCGAAGGTTTTGGTAGCGATGAAGAATGTGTGGAAAAAGAGAACTTTATCTCGGAGAGCAAAAATGTGTATGTGTGAAGGAATAGTAGTTCCAAAAATATTATACGGTTGCAAGGCAACGATTTGGAATGTTTACGCCGTCAAATGCAAGTCATGTAAATATGTTTATATAGGCCAGACAGGTAAAACTGTAACGGAGAGGTGTTATGGCACCGTCATTCAGTACGCAGAGATGACCACAAAAATGCGAGCGCTAAACATTATCATGAAAATGGTCACCTCGTAGATCTTGAGAATCCCGTTATTTTATACCGCTTTGCTGATTATGTCACACGCAACGTCATTGAATGTCTTAATTGCTGATACTAAGAATTTTGATTTGTCCCAAGGCAATTTCACTGACCATCCTAGCATTAACCAAATCATCAATGAGAGAACTGACATTGCACGAAGACATGAAAAAAGTTGTTCAAGACACACCCAGGTCAACCTCCGCCACGTGACCCCCCCCCCCCCCCCCCCCCCTCAATCACTCTTCCTCATAGCTGTTATGGCCAGACAAAGCAAGCATTGCTTGGTCTATAAAGTTTGGTGTTGGACGGCGGGAATCAATTGTGATGGGATTCAAATGACTTGTTAAGTACTGGCACCTGATGAGGTGGATTATCTCCACGAAACATGTCATGCAACATGTATAGAAAAATTACGTTAGATTGTATGAACTACTGATTTTCATGTGTGGCGGGGTGACGAAGTGAATGAATGAGGGCAGCAAACATGAATATGTACATGTGTATATATGTATATGTCTGTGTATGTATATGTTACGTATACATTGCAACGTATATGTATGTATATATGCGTGTATGGGCGTTTATGTATGTACATGTTACGAACACGTGTGTGTTGTTATCTATTTCTTATCAGGGCGAGGAGTGATGCTTGAGGCTGGCTCGGAGTTTTTGTCCACCCAGCATTTTACGAGAGTGTAACTACGGAGTGAGTATTTTGAAGGTTTGTTGAATGTGTTTGATGATAGAGTGGCAGATATAGGGTGTTTTGGTCGAGGTGGTGTGCAAAGTGAGAAGGTTAGGGAAAATGATTTGGTAAACAGAGAAGAGGTAGTAAAAGCTTTGCGGAAGATGAAAGCCGGCAAGGCAGCAGGTTTGGATGGTATTGCAGTGGAATTTATTAAAAAAGGGGGTGACTGTATTGTTGACTGGTTGGTAAGGTTATTTAATGTACGTATGACTTATGGTGAGGTGCCTGAGAATTAGCGGAATGCGTGCATAGTGCCTTTGTACAAAAGCAAAGGGGATAAGAGTGAGTGCTCAAATTACAGAGGTATAAGTTTGTTGAGTATTCCTGGTAAATTATATGGGAGGGTATTGATTGAGAGGGTGAAGGCATGTACAGAGCATCAGATTGGGGAAGAGCAGTGTGGTTTCAGAAGTGGTAGAGGATGTGTGGATCAGGTGTTTGCTTTGAAGAATGTATGTGAGAAATACTTAGAAAAGCAAATGGATTTGTATGTAGCATTTATGGATCTGGAGAAGGCATATGATAGAGTTGATAGAGATGCTCTGTGGAAGGTATTAAGAATATATGGTGTGGGAGGCAAGTTGTTAGAAGCAGTGAAAAGTTTTTATCAAGGATGTAAGGCATGTGTACGTGTAGGAAGAGAGGAAAGTGATTGGTTCTCAGTGAATGTAGGTTTGCGGCAGGGGTGTGTGATGTCTCCATGGTTGTTGAATTTGTTTATGGATGGGGTTGTTAGGGAGGTGAATGCAAGAGTTTTGGAAAGAGGGGCAAGTATGAAGTCTGTTGGGGATGAGAGAGCTTGGGAAGTGAGTCAGTTGTTGTTCGCTGATGATACAGCGCTGATGGCTGATTCATGTGAGAAACTGCAGAAGCTGGTGACTGAGTTTGGTAAAGTGTGTGAAAGAAGAAAGTTAAGAGTAAATGTGAATAAGAGCAAGGTTATTAGGTACAGTAGGGTTGAGGGTCAAGTCAGTTGGGAGGTGAGTTTGAATGGAGAAAAACTGGAGGAAGTGAAGTGTTTTAGATATCTGGGAGTGGATCTGGCAGCGGATGGAACCATGGAAGCGGAAGTGGATCATAGGGTGGGGGAGGGAGCGAAAATTCTGGGAGCCTTGAAGAATGTGTGGAAGTAGAGAACATTATCTCGGAAAGCAAAAATGGGTGTGTTTGAAGGAATAGTGGTTCCAACAATGTTGTATGGTTGCGAGGCGTGGGCTATGGATAGAGTTGTGCGCAGGAGGATGGATGTGCTGGAAATGAGATGTTTGAGGACAATGTGTGGTGTGAGGTGGTTTGATCGAGTAAGTAACGTAAGGGTAAGAGAGATGTGTGGAAATAAGAAGAGCGTGGTTGAGAGAGCAGAAGAGGGTGTTTTGAAATGGTTTGGGCACATGGAGAGAATGAGTGAGGAAAGATTGACCAAGAGGATATATGTGTCGGAGGTGGAGGGAACGAGGAGAAGAGGGAGACCAAATTGGAGGTGGAAAGATGGAGTGAAAAAGATTTTGTGTGATCGGGGCCTGAACATGCAGGAGGGTGAAAGGAGGGCAAGGAATAGAGTGAATTGGAGCGATGTGGTATACCGGGGTTGACGTGCTGTCAGTGGATTGAATCAAGGCATGTGAAGCGTCTGGGGTAAACCATGGAAAGCTGTGTAGGTATGTATATTTGCGTGTGTGGACGTATGTATATACATGTGTATGGGGGTGGGTTGGGCCATTTCTTTCGTCTGTTTCCTTGCGCTACCTCGCAAACGTGAAAAATATGCAAGACAAATAAAATACGCTTCAAGAAGAATGTTTTCCGTGCACCTGACACCACTGATCTGCGAGTTGCGTTTGGCCGACGTATGAGTGATCTCGTATTACTGGTTGAGACAGGAGAAAATACCAGAGTAAATCTGACCCTCGTGAATATGCGAGTTTATTGTCAAATACGTTTTACATTCGTTCAAGAGCCCGCCAAGAGTGAAAATCATAATAACTATATAAAGAAAGGTGGATCTTATTATCAGCTCACCCCCTTCGGCTTAGCCGTGGGATGATAGTTAAGTTGGAGCCTTACATTTTTCAGAGGCGTTCCCCGCTTCCTAAAGTTCTGGGATGATTTGAGTAGTATTGGCTTCTATTATCTGGGCTTCCAAACTATTAGTCCCTGGGGACTTTCCCTTCCCTCCCCTTGTAACGCTCCGCTGCTCCCAGTCTTACCTCAGAACTTTACCCACTTGCCCTACTATGCTGTGGTGGTTCTTTCCCTTTTTTATCGGTGTATGTTACTCTGGTCTCTGCTCCCTAGAACTGGTTGCATCTGTGCCCCTATCGTTGGGTAGATCACGTAATACTAGACAAGCTATTGCGTTGGTTGATTACAGTGTAACCATTGGTAACTCAGAAGTGGGCCGTTATGATGTATATTTCCTCACACTGATAACCTTCAAAACTCCTTACCTTCTCATGTTTTTCCTGGCAGCTAAGTCCTACCTCGTTGTTGAAAGGAAGTTTTCCGCTCTCTCGAAAACTCATGTATCATTTCTTCCTGTCTCTGCGATTTTTTCCCCCAATTTAGTTAAGGCCTGGCTTCGATGAGACGTTTTGAATCGCCCGGCCTTAATTAAGGCCTAGCACGGCCTCATGCTTATAAACCGCCCTTCCACCTTTTTCCTCCATTAACCTCGTCAAGGGCTTTTCGTCTGCGACTAAAGAGAGAAGGAGACAAGTAGTTCAAATGGCAGTCTTCAACACGTCTGTAATCTACCTCTATTCTAATACTGTACGAAAAATCATGTGCAGCGAGGAGTAAGATTCTGTAGTAGGCTACTCTCCATTCAGTTACATGTTACTTCGTGGATGCCAAATGGATAAACATGGGAAACAGATATTCCAAATGACCATTGTCACATTAATGATAATGGTTAAATATCACAAACTTGTGTAAGAAACAGAAAATGTATTCGGCCGGAATATATTCATTCATACTGTAGTAAAGACGCTCAGCTGTTAAATTCACTACCGTCTGGAATCAACCATAAAATACTTTCACCTCTTCCTAAGAGGCTAATGTGTGTGGTAATGGAATTCCAAGTTTCTCAAGCTCGTTAGCTTCTATGCATTATTTCCTCATTTTCTTTAGTTCAGAATACATCTAATTCTCTCTCAATGTAAAGCAAATACTAGAGAAGTGAACACTAAGTTCGTTCATACAGAAATAATTCCTTTTTACGTTCTTTGAAGTAGCAGGTGAAAGTTTTATAAGTAAAATAAAATTGAATGCAAGATACTCTTCAAATGTATTTTAGATATCGAATGCTAATAAAGTAGGATTGTATGTGATGGCATTCCCTTAAATCTCAAATACGATGCTCTTTTGTCTCAGTCGGGAGCTTCGGTGTCCATTTTCTTCCGTTTATATATTGAGAGGGAGACCGATGTGAATTTTGCCTCAGGTTGGGAGTTGCTCGGGAAAAGATGGCGTCAACGGACAAGATCTCGCGTCGCTACGAATCTAGGGACAATTTTCATGGTTCTGATGGAGGCAAATATGGCAGAGAATCTAAATATGATGATCCTCCTCATTCTAGATTGTTTATTGTGTGTGGCAAGTCCATAACGGAAGAGGATTTTCGTGAAAGTTTCTCCAAGTACGGCACGATAGAGGAAATATGGGTAGTGAAGGACAGAAATACCGACGAACCAAAAGGTAAGCATCTAAATACTGAACATAACATCAAGAATTAGTTAGTCAGTTAGTGTAACGTTATCTGAAGTGGAAATATAAACCCCTCGCTAAAATGTGGCGAAGCGTTCTGTGCGGTGCGGCTTCCTGTCAAACCCACGCCCAAGACCAGCACGATCGATTCTTGCCCGGCAGATATTTGTCTGGAGGAACGCCATTGTCGCGAATAGATTAATCGCTTGTAATATCACAGGTTATCAAATTATTAAGTGATTTATAGGCCGGTATTTGTGTCTCCGGCGTTGTATGGTTTGTTTTCTTACGGGGAAGCTCGATGGTCGGTCCTTTACAAATTAGTGGGTTTTATTTATTTGTTGTTCTTTGATTTACATTTGAATTAAACAGCAGATGTTCAGATGTTCACAAGATGATATATAGTAAGGGATTTTATACCGGACATTTACGGCCAGGCTAAAGATTGTTTCGGTTGCAAGTGAAGATCCTAAGAATTCCTTAACCTTAAGGAAGTTCACTTTAAACAAGTGTTTTTCACTGGAGAGAGAGAGAGATTAGTGCTTTTAAGTGAGTCTTAAGTTGATGTAAGTGCGTTTGTTCAGACAACAGAAAGGTTTCTAATGAAATATCACGAGCGATATAAAGTGATCGGTTGGGATGACTTTAGTGCCTGTTGCCGCCTTCATAAAGATCAACTGAAAGAAAAGATAAAGTTATGGATAAAGATGCGGCTTTACCCACGTTAGTGTGTAAATATAGTTTGTTTTAAAGGTTAGTAAAACAACATGCATATCAATCCTTACTGTAGCAACAAAGATTCAACTAGAGAAATTATAGTATGAAAGTGGTGGATGAAAGCATTTTTATTATTGGTAGTTGTGTTATATTACCTTCTTGATATTTTTTTTAAATAGATTCACGTGGCAGTTAATATGATAATAGGAATGAGACTTTTTAAGGCCCAGCTTGGGAAAGTGGCAAACCTGATCAAGACGAACCTAAGCTAGATTTGTTATAAAGGTTAAAGGTAATGCAATTTTATTACCAAAAACATGAATGGTTGATTTATACTTCAGGCTTTCCACCGTAATGTTTACGAAAACCTTCGTCTTTATTTCGTACAGTTGGTAGAGATGTTTCACCTCAAGAGACTGTTGTATCAATCCAAGAAACTTGATTGAATCTCACAGTCTTTAGATTCATTACTGTAGGCGTTATAGAGTTCTGCAAATTGTAATTCTGGCAGTGGTGTGATTTTTGTTGAAATATTGTTTGAACTGTCACACTATGAATTAACATTAAAACACTGATTTTATGATTGTATGGAGGACATAGATCTGCTTAGTACTGGTAATTGCGTGTAACCAGTCGTTGTGTTCGTACTTCAGCAAAAAAAAAGAAAAAAGGAAAGCTTCGTGTAGAATAGGAGGAAAAACGTATGGAATCAACATCAGTATTGATTAGACTATGTATATCATGTTCTCTGAACTTGACATAACTTTACCAAGATTCAGACAAGACTTTCAAATATAGTCATTTATTCACTAATGACTCTCCATGACAATATTTTATAATATTAACGTCCATTGTAGTATATTTAATGCAATCAAGAGATTTTATTGGGAAAGCAGCAAAAGGTTTTGTTTGAAAGTGGTGGATTAAAGTAGTGCTGTATTATTGGTAGTTTATGTTACCTTCTTGATATTTTTTTAGATAATTTCACGTGGCAATTGATATTACATTAGGAATAAGACATTTTGTAAGGCCCAGCTTGGGAATGAGAAACTTGGAAGGCCCTACCTAGGGTTGGTGTAGTTTGGCTGTAAATTTAATGGTTTCTTACCTCATCTAGCTGGGTTTGATTTGTTCTCATGAGGTTTGAAAGCTATGTATCAGATTTGTTATACTCTTGCTCCACATTTTCTTTGATCTTTAAAATACTTTCTACTTTTGAGATTCCTTTAGATTTTAGATTAATTTTTCTGTATGCACCCATTCTCATGAAAATAAACCTCTGAAATCCTAATGATTAGCTTTCTCTTTTCTTGCTTTGCTTGAGTAGCTTTTTTTAATATCCAGTTAGTAAGGTAGTTCAAGGTAAGTAAATGATTGTTTTTGTTTTTCAAAATTTGTTTGAAAAACAAATAGTGCTAGTGATATAAATGATTACTAAAAACATTGATATTTCATGCAGGAGAGTCTTTGATTATTCACAAACAATACACTGTGGTGTTTCTGTCCAAAAACATTGATATTTCATGCAGGAGAGTCTTTGATTATTCACAGACAATACAGTGTGGTGTATCTGTCCACACCTTACTCAAACTCATCCAAGTTTTAATCAGTGTTGAATTTTTTAGTCAGGAGTACAAATCTCAGTTGGACCCAGTTTTGCACATTTATTACTTCTATTTGCAAATGGTATTGTTCCAAATTCATTGGATAGTCTGTTGTAATTGTTACTTGTGCTCTTACATAATTTTTTCCTTCATGTGTGCACTTGTGTTTAATTGATACCTGTGCCCTCTGATATATACTGGTACTCTTTTGATTCACATGCATCAAACTAAGTAAACTGTTTACAGATTGTTTGTGATTTATCCCTTTGGTAATCTCCCCCTTTTTTTTTGTGAAAGCTTTAATGTTTTCTAGGAGCTAGGCAGTATTCACTGTTGCTGTAAGTTCTTTCAACTTTAGTGCTGTTCCTTTGTTTCATATGAAGCTGACTTGTGAATTAGATATTAGTTGCTTTATGTATGTGGTGGAACAAGTATGAATCAAACACTTTTATGTCACTTCATAGACATTTTAGTTCAGTCTAATGTGGAAAAACAGATTCAGCAGTGCTTGGTCAGAGTTGTAGCTTGAATTAAGAATCTCTGAAGCTGGGGTTTTTAGTAATTGTCTTACCTTATATAGCCATGAATGCTGTTGGAAAAGATAAGACTCTCTCCCCAGTGTCCAGTGCCAGATTTCACACGATTGAGCTCAGTCCATTTGTAGAGAATCGAGACTTTTTGAACTCACTCATTGCAGGTGGAGTGGATACTAAGTCAGTTTTTTCTCTTCTCAGCATTTGAGATGTATGATGTCCTTGTCTCAAGAAAAAATATACTCCTGTTAGTGTATGAGAAAATGTCAGTGAAGCCTGTAAAATACCTTTGCCCTCATGTTTTGAAGTTGTCACATTGAAAGATGTACTGATAAAAACCCTTAATAATCATATATGTTTGTGAAAAAAATATTGACAAAAATACCTCACAGTTTACCTCATATGCTTGAAAATGCTCCTGGAGTACTTGATATGCATTGTAGTGGAGCTGTATGAATTAATCCTTACATAGTGGGAGTTATGCACTTTTTCTCACTCACAGTATGGATAAAAAAAATGGTCTCCCATTGTTAAGTGAAAGTAATTGATGATATACAAATAAGTGCACTAATTTATACTGTTGTGGTTTAGTCCTTGGGTGCTGAAGTTTACCAGCAGTTCAATAATTATACCAATATTTATGTTAGATATATACAAAAAAGTGCTCTAACATTGACTGGAAATCAAGAAAAAGCCCTAGAAACTCGCATTTCATATGATTCATATGATGAATGCTGATTCTTGCTGTGCATATTGCATGTGATGACTTGCAGCATTTAGGGTTTGAAGGACATATAGAAAACATAAACAAGTTGGCTAGGTTGAGTTGCAGAGTTTTATATATACTTTTTGTTTAGAACAGTCTCGCTAAGTTGAGTTGCAGAGCTGTGCATCTTTTTTTTTTTTTTTTCAGAAGACTCATTAGGCTGAGTTTCAGAGTTGTATATCTTTTTGTTTAGAAAAGTATGTTGCAGCTAATGATAA